>NW_015162502.1:204045-207782 GCF_001447785.1 Gekko japonicus
AGGGGCAGGCGGCTCAGTGCGTCGGCGTGGCCCATCGCCTTTCCGGGCCGATGGACGAGGTCGTACGCATACCCCGCCAGGAAGATGGACCAGCGTAGCACCCTGGGCGAGGTTATCTGCGGTGTCTGCCGGTCGGGTGCGAGGAGGCCCAGCAGGGGCCGTACAAGTAGTGGTGAAATTTTTTCACCCCTGCCACGATTGCCAACGCCTCCTTGTCGATCTGCGCGTAGTTGCGCTCGGCCGACGACAGTGTCCGCGAGTAGTAGGCCACCGGGACCTCGCGACCATCCGGTAGTCTGTGCCCCAGGACCGCCCCGACCCCATAGGGGGAAGCGTCGCACGCCAGTACCACGGGAAGGGCCTCGTCAAAATGGGCGAGGACCGCATTAGAGACCAGGAGGTCCTTTATTGTTTGGAAAGCTGCGTCGTGTGGTGGCCCCCAGGCCCATTGCGCCGACTTGTCGAGGAGGCGGTGGAGCGGCTCCGCGACGGCCGCCTTCAGGGGCAAAAAGGAGTGGTAGAAGTTCACCAGGCCTAGGAACGCCTGTAGCTCCGTTTTGGACTTCGGGGCCGGGGCGTGTGTGATGGCTTCTACCTTGTCCTGGGAGGGGTGCAGGCCGGCGGCGTCCACCGCGAAGCCCAGAAACTCCACCCGCGGCACCCCCAGTAGGCACTTCTCCCGTTTCACCTTGAGGCCCGCCGCGTCGAAGCGTTGTAAAACGGCCCTCAGACGGTCTGCGAAGGACGAGGGGTCTGGCGCGGCGATCAGCACGTCGTCTAGAAACGGCTGAACTCCGGGGATGCCTTTAAGGAGGGAATCCATAAAAGATTGAAAGATCCCCGGCGCGACTGAGACCCCGAACTGGAGGCGGTGCACCTTGAAGGCCCCTTTGTGGGTCGCAATGGTCTGTGCCTCGGCCGTGGCGGCGTCCACCGGTAGCTGCTGGTACGCCTGGGCCAAGTCCAGTTTGCCGAACACCCGAGCCCCTGCCAGGGCTGCCAGCACTTGGCTTACTACCGGCACCGGGTACGCGTGGGGCTGCAGGGCTTTGTTTATGGTGCATTTATAGTCCGCGCAGATGCGGACGTCCCCGTTCGGCTTGAGTGGTGTGACAATGGGGGTCTCCCACCGGGCCGACGCCACCGGTTCTAGCACGCCTTGCTCAACTAGGCGATCGAGCTCGGCCTCCACCTTCGGCCTCATGGAGATCGGGGGCAGCCGGGCCCTGATGCGGATGGGGCGTATCGCGGGGTCTAGGTCCAGGGAAATGGCAGGGCCCGTGTACCGCCCCAGGGTCCCATCGAAGATGCGGGGAAATTCTGCGCACACCGCCCCGAAATCCTGCGCTCCAACCTGGTTGATGCCCGTAACGGAGAGCCCCAGGGCCTTGAACCAGGCCAGTCCCAACAAGCTGGAGAGGGGCCGGTCCACAACCAGTAGGTCCAGTTGGCCCTTGAAACCCTGAAACTGGACCCGGAACTTGCCCCAGCCCACCACCGCCACGGGGTTTTTGTTAAAGTCCCGTAACCGGAAACCCCGTGACTTCTGTAGTGGTGGCCCCCCCCGAGGACACAGTGCACGGAGCGTGTCCGCGGATATTATGGAGTAGGTCGACCCGGTGTCGATCTCCATGGTGCAGGGGGCTCCCTCTATGAGGACCGTCACATGCATTTTATTTGGGCCGTCGGGGGGCAGGTTACAGACCTGGTGCTGTGGAAAGTGGGACGACACGGTGTGGAGCTCCAGGGGCAGTTCCGCGGTGGTCTGGTGGGTGGCCGATCTCGGTCGTTGTCCCTTGGACCGGCAGACCTTGGCGATGTGTCCTGCCTTGTTGCAGGAACGGCAGACCGCATTCCGGAAACGGCACGACCTGCGTTCGTGATCCTCCCCGCAGCTGGCGCACTGACTTGGAGACGGGGCCTTGGAGGTCCTGGAGGATACGTGTTTTGATCGCTGCTGAGTCCGCTGTCGGAGTTGTAGGACTTCCTCTTGGTCCGAGACGTCGGAGCCGCTGCTCACTTGGGTACGGTGGACCGCCTTGGCGCGGCGGTCTTGTCGCGCTTGTTCGTATGCTGAGGCCTCCCGGATGGCCTTGTCCAGGCTCAGATCGTTCTGGCTCACCAGTTTCCTCTGCAGCTTCGGCTCCCGGAGTCCGACGAGGAACTGGTTCAGGAGGGTATCGTCGAGGCTGGGGAAGGAGCATCGGGTCGCCAGGCTCCGCAGCGCCGCCAGAAAATCGGAGGTGGTTTCGCCGGAGGCCTGAACTCTTGCGAAGAAGTCCAACCGCTCCACGTACTTCGTGGGTTTGGGAGCCAGGTGGTCGGTCAGGGCCTGGACTAAGGAGCTGTATGACTCGTCCTTAGTTAGTTTGGGCGAGATTAAGTCCTTGAGGAGCCGATGGGTCTGGATTCCGCAGTGGCTCAGCAGGTAAGCCTTCTTCATCGCGTCATCCACCACCTTGTGGATGGTGAAGCGGCTCTCCAGCGTGTCCAGCCAGGTGTCCCACAGCGAGGGCTGGGAGAGATCGAAAGCGGGCAGGCTTTCAGTTGCGGTCGCGGTCGCCATTGTGTTGCAGCCACGTGGTGGGGTGGCCTCTGGAACGGCGAGGGCGTCGGGAGCGTTGTGGAGGGCGCTGCTGCTCTCGGGGTCAGCAGGGAGCGAAGCGGAGCCGGGAGCTGCGCGATGAGCGGTTGCCGGAGAGCTGGGAAGCGAAGCGGTGCGGTTCCCGGAGGTCTCGGCGTCGGGGCTCGGTGCGGTGCTCGTGTTGGCGTCCGGGTCTTTGTTCATGGGGTCGTGGATCCCACCTTCGTCGCCAGTGAAAAGTATGCAGACGGAGAGTGATTTCAGCTAAGCATACCTTTATTTCGTTCAGGACAAAGACGAAGGGACCAGCTCACAGGCTGGTTATATATGTTCAGAAAACCCGCCACCTAGTACACCTAAACACACCCCCTACTCCCGATAGGCTATTTACAGTAACCGGGCGCCCATTGGTCTCCCGGCTGAGAAGCTGGCCCTTTGATTGGGCCGGCTAGGATCCTAAGGACCCATTGTCTTTGGACACGAAGCTATTGAAGAGTTGTGCCTGGCCAGCCCGGGCAAGTCCGGGCATGTCAGGCTGAATACATTACACCCCCTTATTCATTAGGAAAGTGAGTCTCTGATTTGCTGCCAAGGTTTCAATTTTGGTCATTCTCTCCCTTCCCACATCTCGGCTCTGCAGTGTGTCTCGGACTGAGTGATTCCCTGGAGCCGTTTCAAGGCGCTCCCTGTGAACCGAAGAAAAACCAAGGAGCGGTGTGGGTCTGCGTGCATGCATACGTGCGTGTTTGTGTGTTGTGAGGGGGGGTGAGTCGGGCTTCGCCCTCAGGGGGCCCTGGCCAGGAGGGACCTCTTGCTCTTCTGTAGTTCAGAGATTGTGAGGGAGAAGAGGCGGAAAGGTGCCATACTCTGAGGCCGCCTCCTCGCGAGGAAAAGTCCGTTTATTGGAGAGCACCTGGAATGTATTAGACTCGGGATATGGAGTCAAGTCTTTGCCGCCTGCAGGCAGCTGAAGTATAAATAGCGGCAAAAAGGGGGTTTGTTTTGACTGCTTTTAAATTGTGCAGGTTTCATGCCCTGAGAATTGGGAGTTCGAAGCTGCTGTTAACGTAACCCCCCCCCCTTCCTTTTCGCTGTCAGGAATCTGTGCCTCATTCTCTCTTCTGCATTCCCTTCCCTTTCTTTGTTCGACTCT
>NW_015162502.1:207804-227460 GCF_001447785.1 Gekko japonicus
TCCCATCTGTTGATCGAAAGCCTCCTCCTAATGGGAACACGGAGGAAAGGAGGCCGAGATGTTATTTCAGCTTTGAAAAGGAGGAGGGGACGAAAAGCGGAACTCCGTAAAAGCTGGGCGGGGAAGACCCGGGGACCCAATTGTTCAGCAGAACCCATAATTTTACTTCCCAGAAGTAACGTCGGCCAGTCCACACATGTACAGCACACCCTGGTCCTTTCCGCACTTGGATCTCATCCCTGGTTTTATGAGAGTTCAACTTGCAACGCAATAAAGGTAAAGGTAAAGGTTCCCTTGCTCGAAAGCCAGTCGAATCCGACTCTAGGGTTGCGGTGCTCATCTCCGTTTCAAAGCCGAAGAGCCAGCGCTGTCCGAAGACGTTTCCGTGGTCATGTGGCCGGCATGACTAAACACCAAGGCGCACGGAACGCTGTTACCTTCCCACCGAAGTGGTACCTATTTATCTACTTGCAATTTCTTGCTTTCGAACTGCTAGGTTGGCAGGAGCTGGAACTAGAGACAGGAGCTCACCCCGTCTTGCGGCACCCGGGTCTTGAACTGCTGAACTACCGACCTTCTACAGCCTGCAGTTCAGCGTCTTAACCACTTGAGCCACCGCCGAGATAATTACAGGGGTGAACTCGTGTGCAATGTAGAATGTAGGTTCGGGGACAGGGTTGAACCAGGATTTAAGGTCTAGGGCAGAAAGGACCACTGTCTCTACCCCTGATTACTGTTGACTTAGGGTTGACAATACAGGCATGCGCATCACTGCTGGGTGGCTGCAACATTGAATAATTTATTTATTTTAGTAGACTTCTCTCCTACCTTCCCCACATTGTAGGCTCAGGGAGGGTACCGACATATATGTCTGCAGTTAATGCAGATCTACAAATCAAAACCTATTATAATAATGCGTTCGAATCAATGAAATCATCAGGGTGGAATCAATAAAATCACCCGCATTTAAAACAACAACAGGCCTCGACAGAGGATAGTGTGGTCCCAATCAGCCAGTTTGGTGTCGTGGTTAAGTGTGCAGACTCTAGTCTGGGAGAACCAGGTTTGGTTCCCCACTCCTCCACTTGCACCTGGCTGGATGACCTTGGGCAAGCCATAGTTCTGGCACAGCTGTTCTTGAAAAAGAGCCGTTTCTGTCAGAGCTCTCTCAGCCCCACCTACCTCACAGGGTGTCTGTTGTGGGGAGGGGAAGGGAAAGGAGTTTGTAAGCCGCTCTGAGACACCTTTGGGTAGTGAAGGGCGGGGTATAAAAACAATCTCTTCTTCTTCTTCTAGGATCTGCAGTCACTGGAGAGGAAGCCAGTCAAAGTTGATGCCCACTGCCTCAACTAAAGGCCTGGCTGAAGAGCTCCATCTTGCAGGCCCTGCGGAACTTTAATAGGTCTTGCGGTCCTCTGATCTCATAAGGTGGTTCATTCCACCAGGCAGGGGCCAGGGCCGAAAAGGCCTTGGCCCTAGTTGAGGCAAGTCAGACTGCCAGGAGGTGCTGGTTCATAGGATTCATAGGACGCAATGTTCTATGGGGCTCATATGGGGAGAGGCGGCCTCGAAGACATGCAGGTCTGCGTGTGAAAATGTGCAGAGATACAACACACCTTTGGTGACCCGCTGTCCTATTTTTAGAGGATATGTCCTCTTTTTTAATGTCCATCCTCTTTTCGGACAGGAGGCTGTGTCTATGTTGCCCTACAGTCCCGTCTGCAGTGGCAAGAAGCATCAGTTTGGCCACTGTGGTAAGAAATTTTAGAAATGTAGAAGGTTTGGGTTTTAAAATGAACCATATAGTTTATAAAATCCATGCATCTGTCTCTTTCTTTGCTAGCAAAACAGCAGACAGGCTTGGCCTGCCTCACTGAACCAAACCCCATGATTCTTCGCAAACCCTTCCTTCCAGGCAAAGTGTCAGCTAGCTGCCATTTATGTGTATTCTACCCTTCCCTGTTCCCGCTTGCTTGCAGCTCAGCAGCTTGCCGTAAACATGCCAGGGAGACCGTGGGAGCTAGACGCCGTTATCAGTCTGGCCTTGTGAGGTAGGGAGGGCTTGGGGTCCACATTTGGTGTCAATTTTTCTGCTCTCAGGAAACCCTGCAACTCTCCCGCTGATTATGTAATCTCTCGCCGGGAGTCTTCCCGCGCGCGCCCTCGAAGTTCATTTGCTTAGCTACTTGCCTTGCCCAGCTATATGCAGGGCCGGCTCGAGGTGTTTCTGCGCCCTAGGCGAGGCTGCCTTGTGGCGCAGATGCCAACCTCCTGGTGGGGCCTGGAAACCTGGAGACTTCTGGAGCCAGCCACCCTTTTGCTGCCCCCCCACTGCCTCTCCGCCCCCATTGCCACCAAAGGGGGGGAGAAGGGGGGAGGCACAGCTTGGTGCCCCATCCAGGGCCCGGCGCTCTAGGCAAATGCCTAGTTCGCCTAGTGGGTGAGCCGGCCCTGGCTCCATCTAATTTGCTGCAGTGAATAGCATCGATCCCATCTAAGACTTGCCAGCAGCTATGGAAGCCTACATTGGCCGCTTTCCCCCCAACATTATCAACAGTGGGCGGGTGCCGCTCTCATTCAGTTTCGCATCTTTCTACCCAGGGGTCCTTTCGTAGAACAAGAGGTGCAGGAGCTCATTAGCGTAATTCATTAGCATAACTTATCTGCATATGCCACACACCCTGACATCATCGGAAGTGTGTCAGAAGGCAACACCCACCGCTCAGGCTCCACTGGACTCTTTTGGATTGCTAGCTATTGGTAGCAAATGCCTAGTTCGCCTAGTGGGTGAGCCGGCCCTGGCTATATGTATTGGGATGTTCCCGCCTTCTAGTTATTCCTAACAATAATCCTGTGGACATGGTACCAGTCTTGTACACTAATAAAGCATAACGCTTCCTAGGAAACGTGTGTAAAGAGTTACTTGCTGTGGAACCTGACACAAAGCACCCCTCTCTGTCACGTAGGCAAAGGCTCACACATTCCATTCTCAAGATTTAAATGAAATTAAATGACCATAGGTGTGAGACTCAATATCCTAGGCAATAAAATGTATCTAACAGGAATGGCCATTTGGGCAGTGATAGACTTAACAATCCGTAAAGCAAACTGACTCCTGAGATACAGGGATTCATACCCCCACTTGCATCTCAGAGATAATATCAAAGAATGGTTTATCTTCAATGTTGGGAACACCAGCAAAAACAATGAAATAGACATCCTCAAAGGACTGTCATTTAGAATTTAGGTTTTTTTCCCCCCTGGAAACAAAATCTAACTTTTGGAATGTGAGAAACAATCTCCTGTCTGTAATCTCAACATCAAACATCGATTTACAAATGTAATTTAATTATTGGGGGACCCTTTGATCATTGTGTATAAATGCTGCTCAATTTCAACAGACCTTCGCTGGCTCTTGAAAAATCAGGAGAGGCATTACTCTCCAGAGGCTTTAGGAGTTCAGCCCGAAAGGCCTTTCATTTTCTGCATGCTTTGGGGAGGGGGAACTTTGCTTGCATGTTTTATTTTCTGTGTTTTTACTATCAGCATTTAGGAAATGGGATTGTATTTTATTGGTAGCTGGCATAGCGTCTTGCTAGCCACTTGCCTGGTAAACTTGGGTTGTTTCTTAATAAAGTTAAGCTTTATTTTAAGAAGAGACCCTTGCTTGAGTGTCTCTGCCAGAGTTTGGTGGTTTCCAAGCTTGCACCTTCACCTTTGGTAAGGAGGCAGCACTCAGGGGACACATGAACCAAAGGAGAGTGTGGGTGGCACGGGTAAATGCATTCACAGAAACGTCCAGCCACATTACTCACAACAGCAACCAGCACTACGTCCAAGTTTGAATTTTGAACACAACTTCCTGTTTCATTGTTGTGTATTTCTTAGGGCTGTGAACTGCTTTGCTTCATGTTCTTTAAGATTTATTACCTTGAATCTTAAATCTGAGTAAAGTATCTTGTTTATTATTCCAAGACTCTGGTAAGCTCTGTTCTCTGGCTAACAGCTCTCTTCCAGTTTGGTGTAGTGGTTAAGTGCACGGACTCTAATCTGGGAGAGCCGGATTTGATTCCCCACTCCTCCACATGCAGCTGCTGGATGACCTTGGGCAAGCCATAGTTCTGATAAGAGCTGTTCTGGAAAGAGCAGTTCTCAAAAGTGCTCTCTCAGCTCCACCTATTTCAGAGAGTGTCAGTTGTGGGCAGGGGGAGGGAAGGGCATTTGTAAGTCACTGATACTCCAAGTGAAGGGTGGGGTTGTACAGGGATTTGCCCACCCAGGCCAGTCCAGGAATGAGAGGGAATCCTGTACTTTTCAGTACATTAAACAACAAACCACAAGATGGTCTATATCCTCTCTGGTTTTCAGAACAAAATGCCACCAGAATCTCTCTTCGATAGTCCCTGCCTTTCCTAAGGGAGAGATTCAAACCCTTAGTTGGCATCTGGGACAGAACACACTAGCAACTCAATCTAGAGATGCACACTTTTACTCTCCAATGGTAGCGTATATGGTGAGCGTTTAGGCACAAGACTCAGACTTGGAATTCAGTTACAACATCAGAGACATAAGAAGGATCTTTATTCAGTACAGAGCTTAGCATAGACTACCCAACAGGAAACAAGACACAGCATGTTATCATAATGTAATCACAGGAGAAGGCATGTGGATATAGAAAGCAGAAAGCAATTTTTCTATACTGGGGTATAAATCCAATCTCTTCTCTTCTTCTCTCTTCTCCCTTGGAGCATGAGTCAGTTTGCATGGGAGGCCTTTCAATTCATTTGCTGCCTTCTGCTGTTGGTGAGCAACCTCATGTACCAAAGAGAAGCCCTTTGGAATATCCAGACCAGCAAGGCGGAAGGTGAAGCAGCTTGCATTTTTTCTTCAGGACCAGGGATATTCCAAAGTGCAAATTTAACCATGAACTTGAAATAAAATTTCCTTGCTTCAGTGCTGGGTGAAATGAAAATGGAGCAGAATGCACTACATGCAAGAGTTTTGTGTCTGTGGCAAGCAAAAGAAGTCATGATTTGGAAGTACATGTCAACAATGACAAGGAAAAAAAATCAAGAGCTGTCTTCATACCCCAAAGGTCAGTAGATTCTTTATCAAACAGAAATCAAAAACAGAAGACTGAGTTACAGCAACTGAAAGAGCATGGTCATTTCATGCTGTAAAACATCGCCGTCCACATAGGTCTATGGATTGCACTTTAAAATGAAATCAAGTGATATATTCTTATTCAGACTTAGCGGAAAAGGTTTCCTGTGTAAGATCAAAAGCTGAGGCCCTTGTCAACAGAGTGCTTGCTCCACATTCTGTTGCTATGCCAATTCCCTATTTAAATGAAACATTCTGCTTAGGTGTTTCCAAAGATGGCAGCAACCATAGGTCACAAGAACGATTCCAAGGTATTAAATCAAAATTGATACAGGTGACTCGCAACAACAATAACAATAACCTTTATTGGCATAACATTGCACACATGCACAGTCAGGAAGGAAGGGAACATCACCTCAGCTTTTAAAACACCCCTCTCCTCCTAACACAACACATAAATTTAGCCACATTCTCAATAATCTCAGAGTCATGAGTGGATATGAGAAATCTTACCATGATCAGGTTGGCCATCATGCTTGAGAAGAAGAGGGTCTAAATAAGTTGCACAAATATCACAACAAAGTATACAGTGCAGGAAAACATGTTCAATACTTTCTGAATAGCATGCCAAATGAAAAAAATCAGGAACAATAGAGGATTGTGTTACACAAGCATTTAAAGACCATGGCCTCCTTACAGAGTGTGTTGCATTCTCTGGTGACAACACAAACATTAATTTTGGAGGGATCAATCAGCCTGGAAGCCAAAAAAGAGACAATTAGTTGGTGTTGGTTGTACAGCACACAACTGTATACAGCATGGGTCAGATATATTGTCTGGAGATATAGAATGCATCATAATGAAGATTTGCAATTATTTCTCCGTATATACAGTAAGAACAGAAAATCTCAAGAGTTCCTGTGAATTCACTGATATAAATTACAGGCAGTTATTGTCACACACCAGAACAAGATAGCTACCACTCTTCCCTGCCATAGAACGGGTACTGCAGATGTTTTCTGGTGTAAAATCTGTTTTTTCTGTCCAATTCACTATCCATATTGAAGAAATTCTTTGAAAATGACTTAGCAGAAGTGTATCTGTGGCATTTAGATTCCTTGAAGTTCCATACAAAAATCTAGGAAATAGAAAGGGGGGGGGATTAATTTTTGAGGTTTTCATTGTATTACAGTCAGTTTGTTAAATGTTAAATGTTGCAACAGAGAATTGAAGCAGCCTTCCTTTTACTGAAAACAAAAGAGATCTTAAGCAAAGGAAAGAAAGATGGACTAGAGAAAGAAGTCGGTTTATGGAAGAAGCTTCTGACTTGTACAAAGTGTGTTTGGAATATTTGCAGAAATAGACAGTTTCTTTTAATGAGTTTGACTGTTTTCGCTGGATGGCTTTAAATTATACCCTTTTATTTGATTATGTTCAGCATCCCATAAAATACTTGAGAGATCATGGTGGATGGTGTAAAATGTTTTGACCAGTTCTGTAACCTGAAGACTTTTGTTGAAAGTGCTCAGATAGATGAAAATGTCAAAAGTGTGCCGATTAGCGACAAGTGGGTTCAATACTTTCAAAAGTGCTGCAACGTAGACTGCCATTCTGAGTTGCTTAAAACAGCACAATTTCTCTTCTGCATTCCAGGACATAATGTGAATGTTGAGAGATTATTTTCTTTAATGAATCCCCTGTGGACAGATGAAAGGAACAGATTTACTGTTGAAGCTATAAAGAGCTTCCAATGAGGGTGGTTTAGATTTTCCAGATTTAGAGTTATATTACAAGACAACAAATCTGGCTTCCATAGTCAGAAATTTAACTACAATATAGTACCAAAATGGCAACAAATAGAATAAAATCACTCTGATTCATTCACACTGTCAGATTTATATTGGAGCTTACCCAAGTGTAGACCCAACAAGGCACAGGGAAATGAATTTCTTTAGGCTTCGTAAGAAAAAAAAAGGGGCTAAATATAAGAAGATCTTACTCCCAGCCATCTCTCAATTATCCTCTTACTTGAATCAAGCATGGTTCCCCCTGGGGAAAGAAGTTTCTGCTTTTTCAAAATGGAGACAAGCCAGTGTTACCCATATACTTGATTTAGTTAGCAAAAGTCAACTTTTGGACAAATCGTATTTAGAATCTAAGATTGGAGAAAGGATTCCCAGGTTTCGAGTCCTTCAGATTAATCACATGTTATCAACTTTATGCCAGTCTAATACCTTCTCGAGACCCCTAACTGTATTTGAAAACTTATTAAAGACTCATCAGGGAGAGAGTAAAGGTCTAATCTCTTGTATTCATAAAATTCTCATAGCTATCAAAAAAGGAGAAACTTTAAAATGCCAAACTTTATGGCAGACAGATTGCCAAAATAGGCTAGAAGAGGCAGACTGGATTAAAATCTGGGGCTCACTGAGCATTACTTCTAAGATTTTCAGTGTTCGTTTTCACTCTTTTAAAGTCTTGAATAGATGGCACTTACCCCCAGTTAGGTTACATTGCATAGACTCTTCTATAGGTCAAAAATGTTGGGAAAACTGTGGCCAAGTAGGTGATTTCTTGCATTGTTGGTGGCAATGCCCACCGGTCAAAGAGTTTTGGCGGATAATGCTGACACAGATCTTTCTAATCACTGGATGTGACTGACTTGCTTTGCCAGAAACAGTTCTGTTAGACAACTGGTCAGATCCTATGGGAGACAAAACAAAAACAGTGTTAATTTTAACTCTATTACCATCACCAGAATTACAATTGTAACAAAATGGAGAGAGAAAACAGGACCCACCTTACACATGTGGCAAAAGAAAGTTTAGGAGTATTTCATGTATGGCAGAATTATGAGCCAGTCTATAATTCCTAATTTAGAAAATTACCAAAAAACATTTCAGGGGACTTGGTATCCTGTAGTGGAATATTTAGCGAGAAATGAAATTTTTTCCAAAGAAACCACATTATCGGGATTTATTGTATTTTTGAATATTCACTGTTGTGACTCTTAGTTTTATTAGCATAAAAGTCATTTATTTTTACATAGACTATGGTTACGCTCGAAAGCTCATTGTTATCTCTGAATTTTAATGTGGATATGGTTATTGTTATGTACATAAAATTTAAATAAAAGTATTATATTGCCAAAAACGGGTGTTCTGTTATTGTTATAGCTGACCTGGATACCCTAGTCTAGCCCAATCTTGTCAGATCTCAGAAGCTCAGCAGGGTTGGTCTTGGCTAGTATTTGGAAGGGCGACCTCCAAGGAATACCAGAGTCATGATGCAGAGGCAGGCAATGGCAAACCACCTCTGAAATATCTCTTGTCTTAAGAACAAGTCTAGCACACCACCTAGTGGTGCATAAAGTTAAGCTTTTGATAAGGTTCCCCATGACAATCTGATGGGCAAACTGGAAGACTGTGGGTTTGACTACAGGACAGTTCAGTGAACATAAGAACATAAGAGATGCCAATGTTGGATCAGGCCAAAGGCCCATCCAGTCCAACACTCTGTATCACACAGTGGCCAGAAATACCAGTGCCATCAGGAGGTCCACCAGTGGGGCCAGGACATTAGAAGCCCTCCCACTGTTGACCCCCCCCCCTCGTTACCCCCCCCCCCCCAAGCACCAAGATGACAGAGCATCACTTGCCCCGGAGTCCCTATCTATACCTTGTGGCTAATAGCCACTGATGGATAGGGAAATGGTTAGAGGACCACACCCAAAGAGTAGTGGTCAATGGTGTTTCATCAGATTGGAGGGAGGTATCCAGCGGGGTGAAAGGGCAGAAGGGCTACTCATTAAATTTGTTGATGATACCAAATTGGGAGGAGTAGCAAACACCCAAGACGACAGAGTTAAAATTCAACAAGACTTGAATACTCTGGAGAAGCGGCCCGTTGCAAACCGGATGCAATTCAACAAAGATAAATGCAGAATATTACATCTGGGCCACAAAAATGTCAAGCACAAATACTGGAGGGGGGATACGTTTCTGGGGAGTAGTGTATGCAAAAGAGATATTGGGGTAAGGGTGGGCTGTACACTGAATATGAGCAGTCAGTGTGATGCGGTGGCAAAAAAGGCAAATTCAGTCTTGGGTTGTATTAAAAGGGCCATAGCATCGAAATCGCAGGAGATCATAGCCTCTCTGTATACTGCCTTGGTCAGGCCGCACCTGGAGTACTGTGTGCAGTTCTGGAGGCCTCACTTCAAAAAGGATGCAGGCAAAATCGAGAGGGTGCAGAAGAGAGCGACGAGGATGATCAGGGGTCTGGAGACTGAGCCCTATGAGGAAAGGCTGAGGGCCTTGGGAAGGTTTAGTTTGGAAAAGAGGAGATTGAGGGGGGGGATTGCTCTCTTTAAATATTTGAAAGGCTTTCATTTGGAGGAGGGCAAAGAGCTGTTCCGGTCAGCAGCAGAGGAGAGGACCCGAAGCAACGGATTTAAATGACATGCAGAAAGGTATCGGCTGGATATTAGGAAAAACTTTTTCACAGTCAGAGTGGTTCAGAGGTGGAATCAGCTGCCTAGGGAGGTGGTGAGCTCCCCTTCACTGACAGCTTTCAAGAAGAGGCTGGACGAATATTTGTCAGAGATGCTTTAGGCTGGTCCTGCACTGGGCAGGGGGTTGGACTAGATGGTCCGTATGGCCCCTTCCAACTCTATGTTTCTGTGATTCTTTTTTTTAAAATAATATATTTATTGGTTTTTTAAACACACAAAAAAAGACATGACATGTACACAGAGAGACATTTTCATCCTGAACTCTCCAAGGTATCCCAACAAAACATAACATGATAAGATCAACTTAATTTTGTTTTCTCTACCATATATCACAAATTTCTGAATCTTTCCAATAAATTCATTCAATTAGACTGACTTCCAAATAGTTAATTTTGCAAATATATCTATTTTCCATTTAAGATATGGCTATTACCTTCTATTACACTTAAACCATCTACTTATTATTTGACCTCAGAAAACCTTAAACAAGGAAATTTATTTATTTTACCAACAATAGCACCTAACATCAAATCGCCTCATGATTTTTAGTCATTCTTGTTTTCTCCTCTTACTATTTACTTCTATTATAATTTTCTAAATTCTGAAATGAAAACCAACACCAATGCTAAAAAAGCTAGAACTTTTGGCAGCCAGACAATCTTAGGATCTCCTGGCTATTCTATATACACAGTAGTAGTAGTAGTAGTAGTAGTAGTAGTAGTAGTAGTAGTAGTAGTAGTAGTAGTAGTAGTAGTAGTAGTAGTCGTCAGGGCTTTTTTGGTAGAAAAAGCCCAGCAGGAACTCATTAGCATAATAGGACACACCCAACAACAGAAACTCATTAGCATATCCAACCACACCCATGAGAGCATAGTTTATTAGCATATTAGGCCGCACTCCCATGTTACCAGATGTGTCAACATCCAGCCACACCCACTTTTGCTTCTTATTCTGTTTACTTTGTTGTCAAAACCCAGGGCTTTTTTGTAGCAGGAACTCCTTTGCCAGGAGGGACCTGAGAATTGGTTTCCAAGGGTGGAAATCCCAGAACATGGTTGATTGACAACACTCAGACAGGCTAGGAAGGGACACAAGGATGTTGTAAAGCAGGGGTGTCAAACATGTGGCCCGGGGGCCGGATGAGGCCCCTGGAGGGCTTCTATCAGGCCTGCAGTGGAACTGGCTGTCTTCTGCTTCATCTTCCAGTTCTGCTGCTGCTGTGTCATCGTAGGTTTGCAGCTTACAGATACACACCTGAACAGCATACTCAAGATTGCAACAGCACAGACATTTTGATGCAATAATTCAGAGCAAGAGGTGTCAGTTATCAGACACTGTTAAATAAACAAAATATTGCAAGAGCGCTAATGTTTTAAGCATGTTTTTATTTTAAGTTTTAAAAAACCCACCTTTGTGTTGGTGTCCTTCATAAAGTTTATATCTCCGCTACCTGGCATTACATTTTATGACACACATGGCCCGGCCCAAGAGGTCTTATTTATGTCAGATCTGGCCCTTATAACAAATGAGTTCGACACCCCTGTTGTAAAGGGTTTGTATTGGGCCTTGGTTTCTGATCCGCCAAATGTTAGCAATGATCTATTTTAGTTTTGTTGTGATGGAGAAGAAGAAGGAGAAGGCGGAGAAGGAGAAGAAGAAGAAGAGTTGGATTTATACCCTGCCCTTCTCTCAGTGTCAAAGTGGCTTACAATCTCCCTCCCTTCCTCTCCCCGCAGTGAGGTAGGTGGGGCTGAGAGAGGTTTTTCAAGGACTACTCTTGAGAGAACAGCTCTGAAAGAACTTGTAACTGATCCAAAGTCACCCAGCTGGCTTCATGTGGAGGAGTGGGGAATCAAACCCAGTTCTCCAGATTAGAGCCCATCACTCTTAACCACAATACCAACAGTCAAGCACTTGGTCAAATGCCCTCTCTTTTAGTAAATGCAGAATATATTTTTCCTTACAACGGACTCAAACGGGGCACATTGGCGAGCATGCCTGTTCCTTACCCAGATTTCAAACCACAGAAACAAAAGCGACCCTTATTTGTTTACTGCTATCTTTTTTTCTTTTACAAATGGACTAGTTTTCGTGACCCACGCAGCGAAGCGAGAGAGCTGTGAACAAATCTCGTTTTATGCTCTTTTTAAAAAGCCATTTTAATCTGCAGAGTTAGGCGTGCCACGTCTTGGTCGTTTGTCAAGCGGTTTTATGTCAAATGCTGCTTGCGGCATTGCCTGGCAAGCATACAGGTTAAGCAGTTCGACGAGACCCGGCAGCTGGAGCACACAGTAAAATAAATAGCCAGACGCTTTAGAAAATGCAAGTAAATTTTACGGTGAGTCATAGCTGCAGTTTACTGAGGAAAGACTCAGATGGGGTGTGCGCCTGAGAGCCAAAGATGTGGCTGAAATACATGGAATTGCTTTTGCTCAGCTGATGACGATTGCTCACATTCTCAGGTCGTACTGCAGGCTCTGGAAGAGGCACTTTAGAGCTGCGGGCAGGACCAGCGTGGTGTGGCAATTAGAGCGCAGGTTGAGTATGTGGGAGACCTGGGCTCGAAACCCCACTCAGTGGGTCTGGCTAAATGATACATGTAATAAAGCGCTACACAAGCCGAATGAAATGCTTGTAACTAAGATTCTTGTATACATGTAGTTATAAACAAAGTGCAAAAGAGGTCCAAAATAGTCATAATGGTCGTTGATGAAGTTTTCCGGAGTATCTATTCGTTTCGTGAAGACTTCATCCGAACGAGGACCATAAATTTCATTGGTGTGTCTTCTGTCTTTTATCCATCATGAAAATGCATTTATACAAGAACAATTATACATCTGGAATTAATTCCTCATAGTTATATGCATGGTAAACTCCACCGGGCAAGAAATGAAAACGCTAAAGCCTAGGTTGGCAGGAGCTGGGGTCAGAGACGGGCGCTCACTCCGTCACGCGGCACTCGGGTCTCGAACTGCTGAGCTACTGACCTTCCAGTCTGCAGTTCAGTGTCTTAACCTCTGAGCCACCATGGCCCTTGTTCTATCTATACCTTGTGGCTCATAGTGTTCTCTCTTTATCCTGTGGCGAATAGGTCACCGAGGTCACTCCGCCAGGGAAGTGTGCAGGGTGACTTTAGGCCGTCACTCTGTGTCAGCCTCACCAAACTCGCAGGCTTGTTACTCTGAGGATGAAATGGAGGGTGTTGTCAGCCACTCAGAAAAATGGGGTATAAACAGATAAAGGGCCTATTGCTAAGGCTAATGTATCCTATCCTGTTTTCCTGGAATTGGGCGTAGAACGGTATGGTATAGCCAGATCTTGGAAGCTAAGCAGGGTGGGTGGGTGGATGAGAGACCTCCAAGGAAGGCAATACCAAATCCCTCTCTGCTTCACACTTGCCTTGAAAGCCCCTTGCTGGTCTGTTGCTACTTGACAGCACATACATATGTTGGTATTTACCTGGATTAGATTAGCAGTGCGGATTCTGTGAATTTAGGCAGATCATGAGAGGGAGGGCAGGAAGGGTTGCCTCAGTGTTTAGTTCTTCTGGCCCTGTTTTACACGCCCAGGGAAATGCTGATCACCACTTTGGGGTCAGGAAGCAATTTTTCTCCAGGCCAGATTGGCCAGGGCTCCTGGAGGTTTTTTGTTATCTTCTGGGCATGGAACAGGGGGTATGGTGGGGGAGGTATTTGTGAATTTCCTGCATTGGGTTGGACTAGATGACCCCGGAGGTCCCTTCCAACTCTATGATTCTATGATTCTATATCTGTCAGATGGGAAGTAAGGAAAGGTGGAGGGGGTGGCTACCTATGACAGGGGGTGACATTCCCCTCCAGCAAATGGTCTCCTGGCACCGGGTCTCCCGAATTTCTTTTTTGTACGAAGTTGATGCTTTTTAGCCCCTCATTTGGTTAATTTTCTTTAGGGTTCTCTCAAAATCTGCCTATGAGGTAGGCTGAGTTTATTGTGAGAAGCTGGATCACGATCACGTGGATCGTTCTTAATGCTGGAAAGCTTTTATGGTTAATTGAATTGTTTAATCTGCATTTTTTTAATGTAGGATTTATTTGGCAGCAGCCCCAGGAGCCTGCGGTTGAGGGACAAGGTAGAAATCTTTTAAGTAAATAAATATCTGTGCTAGGAACAGGCATTAGTTTTATACCCTCTCCTGGCTTTCCCTGCAAAGAATTCCAGGAATTGCAGCTCAGTGAGATGATGTTAGAGGTGCTTAGCTCAGAGCAGTCCTTTCCACACTTGGATCTCATCCCTAGTTTTATCAGAGTTGAACTCACAACAAAAACCCTTGGATTTATCCCTGGTTATAACAGCATCCATTTATCCTGGGACAAGTGTGGGGCGAAACCACGGTGACCTCAATGTAATGTGGAAACAAAAAAATACCCCGAGATAATTACGGGGGTGAACTCAAGTGTAGTGTAGAATGTAAAATACCCCAAGATAATTACCGGGTGAACTCGAGTGTAGTGTAGAATGTAAGTTTGGAGACAACGTAGGCAAAGCAACCCCCCCCCCCCCCCCCCCTGGCCTCAAGGTGGCACTGGGCAATATATTCACCTAGGAGGTCAGGGGGCACTGGCAGAGTGTTCACAAGCAGCGGGGTAAAGAGTGCATGGGTGGGTGGCAGGGGATGAATGTGGGAATGTGAGAGAGGGGGCACCTAGGGTTGCCAGCTAATGGTTGGGAAATACCTGGAGATATTGGGGGGGGGGGTTAAGCCTGATGAGGGTGGTGTTTGGGGAGGGGAGGGACTTCAATGAGATACAATGCCACCGAGTCCAGCAGACGTTTTCTCCAAGTGAACTGGGAAATCTCCAGCCACCCCCTGAAGGTTGTGTATATAACAGCACAGTCAAAAACTGTAACACTGTCCCCCAAAACACTTGACACTTGATTCAATACATTCTTATATCAACAGTGTGGTACTCTAAATAACCATTCCGATCCATTCCAAAGACACCAATGTAAATAGCCCAATACAGTTCAACCAACTCCTAACAGTTCATAAATGTCCACAAAACTAAGAGGAGTAACAGTCGATAGATGCCCACAAAACGCAGTTGCTGAGAGGTGTGACAATGGACCGCCCAGGTTCCCGCCCGTTTCCTTTCAGGACTTTGTCTGGCCACCTCCAGTGATGGAGCTATAATAAAGAAAATGTATCACTTAACAGATAACACACCATATATCAACCAGGGGAATCCAAAAAGCTCTCTATACCAAGGAGAACTTTCCACCAAGCTCTACATATTTCTCTCATATTTTCCCCTGGATGTTGACAACCCTTCTGTGGGCCCTACCAGAAGTCCTGGGGCCCTGGCAGCTGCCCACCTAGAGTTACTAGCTCCAGGCTGGGAAATCCCTGGGGACTTGGGGGTGGAGCCTGGGGAGGGTAGTGAGAGGGGCCTCACCAAGGTATAATGCTAGAGAGTCCACCTAGGGTTGCCAGGTCTGATTCTCCTGGCAGCGGGGGGTGGGAGGGAACCATCTGGGAATGTGGGGGCAGGGCGATATCACTGCACGCAATGTGGTCAGCACGATGACGTCACACAGAAGTGACGTCATCACGCCGGGGACATTGTGCACCAACACTCTGGCATTTTGGCCGAAACTCTATGGTTACCATAGAGATTTTGGCCAAAATGCTAAAGCGTCGACATGCGACGTCCCCGGTGTGATGACATCACTTCCGTGTGATGTCATTGTGCCGACCATGTTAACGTGTGATGAGCCTCTCCAGGCGTGACAAAAGTAACGAAGAATGAATAAAGATAAGTTGCAAAAATGTTTACTGTAGTAATTTCTGTAGAAAAGTTTCTTCTATTATCACTCACACGCCAACGAATACTGCGCAATGAACAATTCATTTCACAATATTTGCTTTATCTGAGTGTGTAGCAATCCCAGTTCTTATCAATCACTACTTATCAACTCCTGAAGGAAACATTCCATGTTGACTCTCTAATAACAGAACCCAAGGTCTTCACTGTTGTTGACAATGCGCCGGCCTAAATACATCGCTGGGTTGTTATCAGGTCCATATGTGGAGCCCAGGGGTCATTTTGGGGGGATCGCGGGGGATCGCAGTTCCCCCGGGTGCGGTGCAGGGGGCGGGGCACACGACGAAGCCCCGCCCCTTCTTCCGGCCGCCCCCTTCTTCCAGCCTCATTCTGTTGCAGAAGGAGGAAGAAGCAGGAGGGTAAGTTGGCGTCCTCCCCCTCTGCCTGGCCGAGGCCACTCCACGTGGCCTCCGCAAGGACTCCCAGCCCCATCCAGGAGCTTCCCCGAGGTAGCTGTGTTAGTCTGTTGCTGCAAAATAGTCCAAGAGTTCAAATAGCACCTTTAAGACTAACAAATAGCACCTTTAAGACTAAAACTAAGACTAACTGAGTGGTGGGTGCGGCCTTATGACACACTTCCGGTGATGTCAGGGGTGTGTGGCCTCATGACACACTTCCAGTGATGTCAGGGGGTGTGGCATATGCTAATGAGATATGCTAATGAGTTCCCCTAGCTCTTTTTCTACGAAACGACCCCTGGTGGGGCCCATGCATGCCACTGTGATCTTCTTGGAGAAAGAGTAGGATGCAGCTATAGCAGACCCTTCAGTTCCAGAATTTCTTGTGAAAATGGATGACCCATTTCACTCCGCAGCATAGATATCTCCCTCACAGACCGGGATGCAATATTTACGGTTTCCAACAGCACAACGAGTTGGGGGGGAGCTGATCGGCTCTTGTGCTTTTAATTTATGTGCCATAGACGTATATTGCCTTTTTTAAAACATGCATTCACCGAGTGATTTACGGGAGAAAGCATAACTTAATAAAGTCAAATCGCTCATTAAAGCAAATTGGAAACATAAACAGCAGCAGGTGAATCATCAGCCTCAGTATCTATTTGCATGTCTTGGAAAGTGAGGAAGGGAAGTTTCCATCCGCTTTCGGAAGGCAGGAAGTGATCGGGCCAGAGAGTCCTTCCTAATCCTGGGGCACAACCTGAAAGTCCCTACTCCAAATGCTAATCGAAAGACGGCACACATGAAGCTGCCTTATACTGAATCAGTGTCAGTACTGTCTACTCGGACTGGCAGTGGCTCTCCAGGGTGTCCGTCAAAGGTCTTTCACGTCACCTACTGCCTGGTCCTTTAACTGGAGGCACCGGGGACTGAACCTGGGACCTCCTGCATGCCAAGCAGCTACTCTTCCACTGAGCCACAGCCCCTCCCCTGAGTATTGTCTACTGAAGTTGGCAGTGCCTGTCCAGAGTCTCGGGCAGAGGTCCTTCACATCTCCTATTGCCTGGTCCTTTTAACTGCAGGTGCTGGGGATAGAATCTGGGACCTTCTGAATGCCAAGTAGAAGCTTTTCAACTGAGCCACAGCCCCTCTCCTGTGTACTGCCTACTCAAATTGACAGTGTAGGTTTGGGCTGAAGATCAAACTGGCATTAAAAGGACAGCTGGAGGGACCCTCGTAGGCGTGGGGAGGACAAAAATGAAAGGGAAGGAGGGGTCTATATGGTGGGAAAGGAGTTAGGACAGAGAACGAGAACGATTGAACTGGGACGCAGTTGAAGTGTTGTGAGAGACCATTTTCGGCACGAGAAAGCGATTGCTGAAGGACCCATCTCCTTCCCTGAAACGGTGGCCTTTTTGTGCCTAATCCTGCTTTGTTCTTGTATGCTGGCTGTATTGACAACAGTTCCCAATCAGGTCGCCAGCTTTGAGTTGGGGAATTCCTGGTTGGAGCATGAGGAGGGCGGGGTTTGAGGAAGGAAAGGATGTCAGTGGGGCGCAATGACACACAGTCCATGCTCCATAACTGTCATGTTCCTGAGGAGAACAGCCACCTGGAGACCAGTTCTAATTCCAGGAGACTCCAGGCCCCACCTGGAGGTTGGTAACCCTACTCCCAGTGCCTTTCCCCCCCCCCAGTACTTTTTAATTTTTTATTGTTTTCTTAGTACTTTTTTTTTTTTAGTATGTGATGCAGCCAGTCTGGGGTCCGGCAGCTGATATGATATCATACCACTGCCTAGCCATCAGAATTGGCTGCGTGATAACTCTCCAGCGTAGGAGAGCCAGTTTGGTGTAGTGATTAAGAGCGCGGACTCTAATCTGGGAGAATCGGGTTTGATTCCCCACTCCTCCACATGCAGCTGCTGGTGTGACCTTGGGTCAGTCACAAGTTCTCTCAGAGCTGTTCTCTAAAAAGTAGTTCTGGACTGAGCTCTCTCAGCCTCACCTACCTCACAGGGTGTCTGTTGTGGGGAGGGGAAGGGTAAGGAGATTGTAAACTGCTCTGAGACTCCAAGTGAAGGGCGGGGTATAAATCCAATCTCCTCCTTCTCCTCCTCCTCCTCCTCCTCCTCCTTCTTGTCGGACTAGGATCTGGGAAACACAGGTTCAGAGCCTCACTCTGCCACGGAGGCTCGTTGGGTGACCTTGGGCCAGTCACACTCTCTCAACCTCACCTACCTCACAGGGTTGTCGTGAGGATAACACAGAGGAGAGGATAATGCTGTAAGCCGTGTTGGGCCCCCACTGTGGAGAGAGATGGAATATTAATCAATCAACTGAACTCCCACAAAGCCAAATGCTTCCTGCCCTTACTGTGAACTGGAAATCTGGAGCTCTCTTGCCCCACCCCAGTCGTCGCCAAAATGGAAGTCGTGTTTCCCAGAAACCAAAGCGTTCCACGAAAAAAACACACAGGCACGCTCACGTTACTGAGGCGACAGTCTCACTTTCCCCGACCCATCAAGACTTTCCTCGTTCACCTTCCTCTTGCCGCTTCTGGGCCCTGCAGGACCGCGGGGCCTCCGGAAGGGGAGAGATGCTGCGGAGAGTGTCCAGCTTCAAGGCTGCGGGAGGACATAATGATGTGTCGGGAACGAGGATGAGAGTTCAGACTCGCCAGACTTCTGCATCCAGGGCAACGTTTCCTTTTAAAGCGTGCAACCAGCATCCCGTGGCTGAAGTGAGCCACATTCATCCCACACCAAAGGAGACAGGCCGGGGAGTGTGAACTGTCAGCTGAGAGCACAACTAGAAGTCTGGCGTGTATCTCTTGCTAGGCGCGGCTGTGATGCGGTCAGGGAGTTATTCTTCAACTGGCTGAGAACGGGGAGAGCCTGCTAGATCATGTAACGGTAGGCAGGGACAGATTGATTCTGTCTCCACTGTGTCTACAAGTGTTGGGATTTGCTTTTCTACAAAGCATCTGGCTTAGGGGTTCATTCTTCCGGTGGGGGGGGGGGTCTTCTGCCCCATACAGTGTTGTGCACAGTGCTACATCACGTCCAGTAAAAAACAAACAAACTAGAAGTGACACAGGGTAGCTCTAGGAACAGCGGGGAACTCTATGGTTTACCATAGAGTAAGGGCTCTTTTTGTAGCAGGAACTCCTTTGCATATTAGGCAACACATCCCTAATGTAGCCAATCTTCCAAGAGTTTACAGCCCCTGTAAGAAGAGCTCTGTAAGCTCTTGGAGGATTGGCTACATTGGGGGCATGTCGCCTAATGTGCAAAGGAGTTCCTGCTACAAAAAGAGCCCTGGGAGGTTTTATCAATTCCTAGAGCTACCTATATCACTCCATTTTTTTTTTACTGGAAGTAATTTGGCACCGCAGCTATCATCACATCCCCTCTGTATTCCCCACCCACAACTCTCCTGCCAGGTTGCCATATCTCCATGCCTTACCTGTAGGTTGGTAGCTTTAGGTAATTACAGGAGGGGATCCCCAAGAGAGAGGGGAGTTTATCCCACACTGCTACTCTCCTCTGGAAATAGTACACCCTTAGTTATTCTCCCAGATTTACTTCTGGTGTTGTGGTTCAGTGCTGGATGGGGAGGTCAGAGGAGAGTCAGTTGGCAAGGAAAAAGAAGAAGAGATTGGATTTATACCCCGCCCTTCACTACCCAAAGGTGTCTCAGAGCGGCTCACAAACTCCTTTCCCTTCCCCTCCCCACAACAGACACCCTGTGAGGTAAAAGGAGAAGAAGGAGAAGAAGCA
>NW_015162502.1:227995-280421 GCF_001447785.1 Gekko japonicus
AAGAAGAAGAAGAAGAAGAAGAAGAAGAAGAAGAAGAGATTGGATTTATACCCCGCCCTTCACTACCCAAAGGTGTCTCAGAGCGGCTCACAAACTCCTTTCCCTTCCCCTCCCCACAACAGACACCCTGTGAGGTAAAAGAAGAAGAAGAAGAAGAAGAAGAGATTGGATTTATACCCTGCCCTTCACTACCCAAAGGTGTCTCAGAGCGGCTTACAAACTCTTTTCCCTTCCCCTCCCCACAACAGACACCCTGTGAGGTAGGTGGGGCTGAGAGAGCTCTGACAGAAACTGCTCTTTTTCAAGGACAGCTCTTATCAGAACTATGGCTTGCCCAAGGTCATCCAGCAGGTGCAAGTGGAGGAGTGGGGAATTAAACCCGGTGCTCCCAGATTAGAGTCTGCATACTTAACCACCACACCAAACTGGAAGAGATCAGAAATCCCCCTTTGGCTCACTAGTTCTCCCTTGCAAAAGCCTCCAGCTGCACAAACAAGGGAGACCGTGTCAGGCGTTCTGAGTAAGCCTTTCACTACCTAGTTTCCCCCCGGAATTCAGCTTCTTTGGGGTGCACAGTTTGGATTACTGTGCTGTAGATACCGAGGTGGCGAACCTCCAGGTGGGGTACGCATGGAAACCTCCCGGAATTACAACTGATCTTCTCCAGACCAAAGAGGCCAGTTCCTCTGGAGGAAACGGCAGCTTTGGAGGGTGGAGACCCCTTCCGAAACCCATCCTCCCTGACAGTGTTCCCTCTAAACTGAGTGAGTGTGAGCTGGCTCACAATCTTTTAGCCTCCAGCTCACACATTCTTTGCCTTAGCTCAGGACGGAGGGCTCCAGAGCAAACTAGTTCATGCAGTAGCCAAATTGCTCACTCACAACTTTAATGCCAGTAGCTCACAAAGTAAAAATGTTGCTCACAAGACTCCAAGACTTAGAGGGAACATTGGTGGTCTCCCATCCAAATACCTCCTGATCGGTGTTCCCTCCCAGCTGAGTGAGTGTGAGCTAGCTCACAGTTTTTTAGCCTCTGACTCACACATTTTCATCTTAGCTCAGGAAGGGATGGCTCCAGAGCAAATTAATTTATGCATTAGCCAAATCGTTGGCTCGCAACTTCCCAACCCAGAGTTGGAACTTTAGGCAGATTCTGCATTGGCTTTTCTACCTTTTGCATAGATTTATGGCCATTTTATGGTACCTTTTGCATAGATTTATGGCCATTTTATGGTACCTTTTGCATAGATTTATGGCCATTTTGCAGTAGGGCTGCCAAGTCCCCCCGGGGGGCAGATTTCCCCCCGCTTTGGAGGTCCGATTTCTGCCGCCGCGGAATCAGGCCCCAGGGGAAACCCCACCCTGGCGTGTACGTCAGCCAGAGGTGACGTGATGACGCCGGGCACGCTGGGGGTGGGGCCACAGCCATCTGAGGGGGAAACTCTTATGTTTCCCCCTCAGATGGCTGTGTAGGGTTGCCAAATATGTTTTGGCCGGGAGTGGGGGCCAAAGAGCATGCGCCGCATGCGTGTCACCCGGAAGTGACGTCGCAAGCTGGGGGCGGGGCCACACCATTGCGTGGCCCCACCCCCAGCGTGTGACGTCACTTCTGGATGACGCGCACGCGGGGGTGGGGTTTTCCCCGGGCCCTGATTCCGTAGGAGCGGGAAGCGGGGCTCGAAAGCGGGGGGAAATTTGGCAGCCCTATGGCTGTGGCCCCACCCCCAGCGTGCCTGGCATCATCACGTCACCTCCGGCTGACGTGCATGCGGCGCACGTGCGCTTCGCGAGCGCGCACGCGCTCAAGATGCCATCCGGGAGTCCCCCGCCACAGACGAAAAAGAACTTGGCAACCCGACTTTACAGTCAGTACAGCATTGCCCCAAAGCATTTGAATGCAGTTTTGAGCTGCACTTCCTTCCTCCCAGTTGAGAAAATGTGGAGCGAATGCAAGAGGCAGAATTGCCCTTAACCTGTGTTCCAGTGACACAGAGAGGCCTTCGCTTCCAACCCTCTAGAAAGCCAGATCTTTGAAGGTCGCCATATGCTGAGCACATTATGGAGATCTTAAAATTATGCAGATTTTTATCTGATCTTTCTCAGATGCAAGGTCTGTTCGGCATCAACAGGATGGGTAAACAGCGGCGAGACGCTCTCGGCGCGATCCTCCCGACCCGCTCGAGCCACGGAACTCACGTTTGCACGGTGCATTTGTGGAGGCGGTGGGGCGCAGCGCTAAATCCCCTCTGGGGGGGGGAGGAGCAGTCTCCCTGCGTTATATCCCGCCAACGTTATATCCCGCCTCCATCCCCCGCCCCGACTACAAACAGTAATGCAGAAGAGTTTGTTAAAGAAATCCCCGTCTTTTCCCAAGCCTCTTTCACTGCTTTTGTGGGAGGAAGAAGTCAATGAGGATCAGATGTAATCCGGGCTGATCCTCACCCTCCCAGCACCCTGAGCCAACAAAAAGGATAGTTTATATTGTCATATTTCCCCCTCCCTCTTTTCTGGTGTTGTTATAAAGAACTGACAAAAGCTTGCAGCCAGCTCAGAAAGAGCTATCTTCGTGTTCAGTGTTCTGTGGATTTCGGTAACATCAAGAATGCCAAACACCGGGTATTTCCCCTCATTCCAAGATCTCAGTCCCTGCTGGAGTTGCCAGAGCGAAGTGATGTCACTTCCAGTTCATCCCAGATGTGATGTCACAAGGCAGGTAGCGTCCTCCAATGTCTCCACCCCCAAAGCTCCTGCCAGTTGCTAAGCACAGCCTGGCAACCAGCAGGAACTTTGGGGGTAGGGACATGAGGGGGCGGTGCCATGTGCACTGTGACATCCAGGGCTATTTTTGGGCCGGAACGCACAGGAACGGAGTTCCGGCTGGCACCCAAGTTGGCCACACCCAGCAGGAACTCATTAGCATAACAGGCCGCACCCAACAGCAGAAACTCATTAGGATTGGCTACATTAGGGGTGTCTGGCCTAACATGCAAAGGGTTCCTGCTACAAAAAAAGCCCTGGGTTTTGACAACAAGGCAAACACAATAAGAAGCAAAAGGTGGGTGTGGCTGGATGACCACACTTCTGGCAACATGGGGGGTGGCCTAATATGTTAACATGATGTCCTATCAGGGGTGTGGCCTAATATGCTAATGTGTTTCTGCTGTTGGGTGTGGCCTATTATGCTAATGAGTTCCTGCTGGACTTTTTCTACAAAAAAAGCCCTGGTGACATCACTTCTGAGTTAAAAAACCGGAAGTGATGTCATGTCACTCAAGGAATCACGAGAAAATCTGTGGTAAAACTACAGACCTCCTGGGGATTCCTAGAATGACATGACATCACTTCCAGGTTTTCCATGGCCGCGACGTCATGCTGTGAGCACTGCTGCCATTGTTTCCCTTCCTCCACCTGCTCAGAACAGTGGCAAGCAATGAAAGTTGTCAGTGGACAAAGAGGGAGGGGGGAAATCCACGGAAAATAAAATAGTTGCATTAAAAGTTGGTTACGTTTATACGTTATCCTTAAAACCAAGTAAAATAGGGACACAATAAGAAGTTTATAGGAGCTGCGGTGGCTCAAGTAGTTAAGACGCTGAACTGCAGGCTGTGAAAGGTTGGTAGTTCAGCAGTTCGAGACCCAGGTGCCGCATGACGGAGTGAGCTCCCATCTCTAGTTCCAGCTCCTGCCAACCTAGCAGTTCGAAAGCAAGAAATTGCAAGTAGATAAATAGGTACCACTTTGGTGGGAAGAGAACAGCGTTCCGTGCGCCTTGGTGTATAAGTCATGCCGGCCACATGACCACGGAAACGTCTTCGGACAGCGCTGGCTCTTCGGCTTTGAAACGGAGATGAGCACCACAACCCTAGAGTCAGATCCGACTGGCTTTCGAGCAAGGGAATCTTTACCTTTACCTTTAAGGGGTAGCTTTGATGGTAACATTCTAGGAATTTTCCTGAATCCCTATGGCACGGACCATAGAGATCTGGGGAATTCCTAGAGAGTCACTGGAAGGGATGTCTTGTCCATGGAACCTCCATCAGCTATTGATGATAGCTTCCCATATAACTCTACCCAAAACGTCCAGCATTTGCAGGCACAGGGCTGGCTTAACTGGATTGAAAATCCAGTTGCCAAAGCCCTGACCTGGATAGCCCAGGAAAGCACGATCTCATCAGATCTCAGAAGCTAAGCAGGGCCGACCCTGACAAGTCCTTGGATGGGACACAGTGTTCCCTCTAAGCTGAGTTAGTGTGAGCTAGCTCACAGTTTTTTGTCTTAGCTCAGGAAGGATGGCTCCAGAGCAAATTAAGTTACACCGTGGCCCAATCGCTTGCTCAGAACTTTAATGCCAGTGGCTCACAAAGTAGAACTTTTGCTCATGAGACTCCACAGCTTAGAGGGAGCACGTGAGACCTCCTTGAAATACCAGCAGTCGGGAGGACAGGGGCAGGCATATGGCAATTTAACACTGATCTTGACACTGTGTTTTCTTGCCCTCCCAATCCCTTTTACAGGCCGCCTACTGGAAGACAACAACAAACAGCGGAAGGGTCGTGGCTCCATGGGAGAGCACCTGCTTTGCATGTAGAAGGCCCCAGGTTCAATCCCCGGCATCCCCAGTTAAAATACTCAAGTAGGAGGTGATGGGAAAGACCTGCACCCAAGATCCTGGAGAGCCGCCACCAGTCTGAGTAGATAATACTGAACCTGAGGGACCAGGTTATGGGTGATTCCGCACTAGATCTTAAATCCTGGTTCAACCCTGTCCCCTGACTTACATTCTACACCACACTCGAGTTCACCATGAAACTGAGGCTTACTTTGGCCACCAAATGAGAAGGGAGCACCCACTGGAGAAGACCCTGATGCTGGGAAAGATTGAAGGTCAAAGAAGACGGGGACGGCAAAGGATGAGATGGTTAGACAGTGTCATAGAAGCAACGAACATGAAATTGAGCAAACTTCAGAGGACGGTGGAAATCAGGAGGGCCTGGTGAGTTCTTGTCCATGGGGTTGCGAAGAGTCGGACTTGACTGTGCGACTGAACAACAACACCACGGTTTCGCCCCACACTTGTCCCTGGATAAACGGATGCTGTTATAACCAGGGATAAATGCAAGGTATTTTGTTGTGAGTTCAACTCTGATAAAACCAGAGATTAATATCCTCCAGGACCACAGAAGTCACTATGACTTCCAGGCGCACACACATTCACACACGAGCATGCACACACACATGAAAAAAATACCAAAAAACCCCAACCAAGAAAGAAAGAAAATCCATTTGCCAGTGAGTGCTTATAGCTTAACAACAGTGTCATTTCCAGTGATGTGTGGATGCAACCAGAGCTGGGGATCTACCAACTGACCTGCTGCTGAACATGGGGAGAAGTGGCTGAGAATGAAATGATGGACAGGGACATTCCTGTGGGGAAACCAAGGAGACCGGCCTATGGACACCACAAGTTGAGCCGCTGACCCAAGGAAGAAACTCCATGTCCCCAACTAGACCTGTGAGAAACATCTGATAGGCATGGCCAATGAGAAGTTATGCCTAGGAGATCCAGGGGTGGACAGACCGGATGCCTAGCGGGCCAGGATGAGGCCTGTGACTTTGGAGGCCAGGAGAACTCCAGTGGTTTTATAATGTATTTTATCTTGTGTGCTTTAAATGGCTATCCACCTTGTAAGGGTAGAAAGTGGGGAGGATATAGAATTTATAAATAAATACATAGCTAAACTGCAGCAGCGACCACAGTGAAACATAATACCAAGAAATATCTAGAAATCAAACCGAAAACTACAGAGTGACATCCGAAAGCAGCAGTCGGAGCGAAGGTCGAATTCTCAGCTTAAAAAGACCTTGGCAGGATTGTTTGGTTTTCACCTGTCTCCAAAAAAGACCGGCAGGAGGGCTTCCCATAACTCAGGGGACACCACGGGAGACAGACACCTTGCTCTGGACAACTGTCATCTGAAATGAAATCATAAATTATGGAACCATAAAATCCAGGGAGATGAGGGACGGGAACGTCAGAGGAACGATCCTCCCCGATCCATCTGCAACACAGACCGTTTAGGGACTCAAAAGGCTTTCCGCCTCCCTCCCCTTTTTTTGTTTAATGATTTAGCATTCTAACAATCAGACGGAACAAAAATTGGTATTATCACGAGCAGTGTTCCCTCTAAGCTGAGTTAGTGTGAGCTAGCTCACAGTTTTTTAGCTTCCGGCTCACATGTTTTTGTCTTAGCTCAGGAAGGAGGGCTCCAGAGCAAACTAATTTAGGCAGTAGCCAAATCACTTGCTCACAACTTTAATGCCAGTAGCTCACAAAGTAGAATTTTTGCTCACAAGACTCCATAGCTTAGAGGGAACATTGATCACGAGCCCCCCTTCCAGTGGGTGAGCCCCCGCCCCCACCCTCAATTGTCCATGCTCAATAAAGTGAGCAAAAGGAGGAAAAACCAAGAACACAAGAACTAGAGGGAGGGGAGGGATCACCCAGTTACCGCCCCCTCCCGACGCTCTAGGACAGAAGTCCCCCAACCTTTTTGAGCCCGTAGACACTTTTGGAATTCTGGCCCAGTGCGATGGCCACGGCTGCGAAAGAAGTGACACAAAATGGCTGCTGAAGAAGGTGGAGCCTGCCATAAAATGGCTGCCGCAGGAGGCGGAGCCAGAGATAAAACAGCGGCTACAGCTTACCTGCAGTCACACAGTACAGATCCCTGTGCTGCGGTTGCAGTCGTTGCCAATGCAACACTATTAAGAATCTGCACAGCCAATTAAACTTCCTAGAAGTCAGAAGAAGGCTTGCTGAGCACCTGTCCCTGCTGACTTTCTAAAAGTGAGCAGGGACAGGTGGGCACAAGGAAACCCGTGGTCACCATGCTGCGGAGCCCTGATCTAAGCTTTCCCCAATCGTTGTGCAATTTTCCATAGAGATTGGGGAAATTCCTAGGGTGTCACTGCTGCAATGCTTCCCCCTGCCAGGCTCTGCCGCCAAAATTTCATAGAATTCATAATCACAGGCCTGACAATGCTACCAGTAGATAGGGGGACGTGGGGGTTCCTTGCCACGCGGCCCCACCCCCGATCACCCACCCTGCAGAGGGCTTACCAGGAGAAAGAGGAAGGCCCAGCCGACATCACACAGGAAGTGACATCATCACATTAGGGTTGCCAAGTAGTACTCACCTCCGGAGCGGGGGACTCCCGGGTGGATCCCGAAGCGTGCACGTGCGCCGCATGCACGTCACTAGGAAGTGATATTATGATGCCAGGCACGCTGGGGGCGGGGCCATGACCATCCAAGGGGAAACCATAGAGTTTCCCCTTGGATGGTCGTGGCCCTGCCTCCAGCGTGACTGGCGTCATAACGTCACTTCCTAGTGACGTGCATGTTGGGGGTGGGGTTCCCCCCGGGGCCCAATTCCATGGCGGTGGAAATCGGGCCTCCAAAGCGGGGGGTTACCCGCCACCCGCCCCCACTTGGCAGCCCTACATCACACAGGTAACTTCTGTGCAACGCTCCGGTATTTGGGCAAAATCTCTATAGTAAAAGCCGTTTTTCCATAGAGTTTTTGCCCAAAATACCAGAGCGTCATGCAACATCACACTCACAGTGTGCTGAGGTCACTTCCTGTGCGACATCACCTGGGCCTTCCTCTTTCTCCTGGTAAGTCTCCACCACCCATCCCCTGCCGGCTGCTCGGTGGACCTGGCAACTCCTCCAGTCGATGATGGCACCAGCTACCTTTTCTTTAAAAACTCCATTCTCCAGTTTTTTGTGGGGCTGGTTTATTTTTCAGCCAAAATGCAGCAGAAAGTTTTCTGGTGTGCCGCCCACTGACACAATCACCCTACACTGGTAGAAACGGGTCATTTCCTGCAGGAGCGCACAGGAGCGGAGCTCCAGCAGTTAAGAGCCCAGGGGGCGGGGACATGAAACAAGCCCCACCCCCTGCTCCCAGCAGCCCTCAGTCAGAGCAAGAAGCAGCCAGGTAAGCTGCAGAGCCCCCCCCTGGCCCCCTGGTCCAAAACACTCCAGTGGCACCTTTAAGACCAAGTTTTATTCAGGTACAAGCTCTCCCTCCTCTGCGAGGACAGATCTGCACGTCTGTCCCCCCCCAAAAAAGCTAGCAATCCAAAACAGTCCAGTGGAGCTTGAGCGGTGGATGTTGCCTTCTGACACACTTCCGGTGATGTCAGGGGGTGTGGCATACGCAAATAAGTTATGCTAATGAGTTATGCTAATGAGCTCCTGCACCTCTTGTTCTATGAAAGGACCCCTGGGTAGAAAGATGCGAAATTGGGTGAGAGCGGCACCCGCCCACTGTTGATAAGCAATGAGAGGTAACGTTGAGGGGAAAGCGGCCAATGCAGGCTTCCATAGCCGCTGGCAAGGCTTAGATGGGATCGATGCTATTCACTGCAGCAAATTAGATGGATGGGGAGAGAGAGGGGGAGAGAGAGGGAGGGAGAGAGAGAGAGAGAGAGAGAGAGAGAGAGAGAGAGAGAGAGAGAGAGACACAGGGAGACGGGCACCCGCAGAGAGAGAGAGAGAGAGAGAGAGAGAGAGAGAGAGAGAGAGAGGAGTCTATACAGATGACCTGGCACTCCCTCTCGCCACCAGATGGGTCTTGATAGGTTCAATTAAGACACCACGTTCGTATCAGCGTGGCTTCTTCTTTCTTGGTTTCCTGCCCCGTCCGTGCAGATACTGCCGAAGAGTCCCGCAGCTGCTTCCAAGGGCAAAAGGGGATGGAGATACTCCCCGTGTGGAGTTTGTCCAGATGAGGCATCCAAAAGTGCAGGGGAGACAGCACGAGCTGCATTTTCTGCCGGTTGTTATTACTGGAGCTATCAATAAAGCCAAGGCTCAGGAAGGAAGGGGAGTCGGCTGGGGCTGTAAATCAGAGGGGGGGGGGTGCGTATGATCCATCTGGAGCAAGGTGGGAAGTTCATCTGCTAACAGCTGGTATGTGTGTGCCTGTACGCGTGTGTGTGGAGGAGGCCTGTCAAACCTCCCGGCACATTCCTGTCTCTCCCTCCCTCTCCCTCCTCACCCACACCAGATCCGTGCAGCGGCACCTTCCTCAAAGTTTCTCCTTTGTCCCATTTCGCTCCCAGGGCCTACGTGAAGACCGCTTTTCAGAGAGCGGAAGGCCGCGGCAAAGAGACGCTCGCTGCTTAGGGTGCCTCTCCTCCGTTTTGCCCCGGCTTAAATAGGTTGTGCAAGTTGCTTCCAAAAACCTGCAAGACCCGTTTGACCAGAAGGCACAACAGGGCACATGGATATAGATCCAGGTGGTCAACCGTGTTGATCCGAAGCAGTAGAAGAAATCAGCCCAGTGGCACCTTTAAGACCAACATCTTATGCTTATATCTTATGTTTATATCTTAAGCATCATCAGAGGTCATTTCGGGGGGGATCGCGGGGGATTGCAGTTCCCCCGGGTGAGGTATGGGGGGCGGGGCACACGACGAAGCCCCACCCCCTGCTTCCGGCCGCCCCGCTTCCGGCCCTCATTCAGCCAGGAGGAGGCAGGAGAAGAGGGAGGGTAAGTTGCTTCCTCCCTGCCTCTCCCCACCCCTGCCTGCCTGGGGCCAGGGAGGGCCTTCGCGGGGCTCCCTTGCACTCCCGCCGGCCTTGCAGGTCCACCGCCGGGCCCCTCATGGGGCTCGGCAGTGGAGCTGCAAGGCCGGTGGCGGCGGCCGGGACCGTTGGGGGCAGGATGTGTGGCCTTATGACACACTTCTGGTGATGTTAGGGGGTGTGGCCTTATGACACACTTCCGGTGATGTCAGGGGGTGTGGCATATGCTAATGAGTTATGCTAATGAGTTCCCCTAGCTCTTTTTCTACGAAACGACCCCTGAGCATCATCATGTTACATGTTAATTTCCCTGTCTATAAGGTTGAACCTTACACACCATTCCAATGTATTTGAAGAAGTGTGCATGCACGCGAAAGCTCATATCTTGAATAAACCTTTGTTGGTCTTAAAGGTGCCGCTGGACTCGAAATTTATTCTAGGGCACATGGATGTATTCCATGGGATGCAGCGCCTCCTTCGAAACATTCCCGCTCCCTTGAAATTTTAGTCCATGCATCTTGTAACCTGGGAACCCTGTCTGCAACCAGTTAGTCAGCCTCTGTGCCTGTTTTGAGAATCTGAATACTCTACATGGGCTTCATCTACAGATGGTTATCGTGACACGGAGAAGGTTTTCCTTCCGAAACATGATTTACACCTAGGATACACCTAGGATACACCTAGGATACACCTAGGATACACCTAGGATACACCTAGGATACACCTAGGATACACCTAGGATACACCTAGGATACACCTAGGATACACCTAGGATACACAGCTGCGGTTGCTCAAGTGGTTAAGACGCTGAACTGCAGGCTGTGGAAGGTCAGTAGTTCAGCAGTTCAAGACCCGGGTGCCGCATGACGGAGTGAGCTCCCGTCTCTAGTTCCAGCTCCTGCCAACCTAGCAGTTCGAAAGCAAGAAATTGCAAGTAGATAAATAGGTACCATTTTGGTGGGAAGGTAACAGCGTTCCGTGCACCTTGGTGTTTAGTCATGCCAGCCACACGACCATGGAGACGTCTTCAGACAGTGCTGGCTCTTTGGCTTTGAAACGGAGATGAGCACCGCAACCCTAGAGTCGGACTCGACTGGCTTTCGAGCAAGGGAACCTTTACCTTTACTTTATACACATCTCACCAAGTTCAAGTTTAAATATACAGGATGCATGGACTAAAATAATTTCAAGGATTTTTGAATTTAAAAACATGTATGATCCCAATTCTGAAACGACTTACAAATTCATGTCACGTTAGGTTTAAATGTAATTAGTGCACCCATCGAAGGGCCCGTGCGCACCCAGTTTAACCGTGTGTAAATTGATTTAGTGCCCGTGAACACATTTTCCTGGAGTGACTATGTGCCCCCACTTAAATTGTGTATCAATTGATTAGCGCCCGCGAGCACATTTTGCGACTTCTAAGCTGCTTGTTTGGCTTATGGAGTTTTCTGTCGCTGATTATGTTATTGGCTGTATCGAGGTTGCATTACAAAAGACATCGAGACTTGGTTAGCATTAAAAGTATATTTTAATGATATATAGATAATTCTTAAGAGTTATTGATCTTGCCATTCTCTTCATTTGTCAGTTACACATGCTGAGCATTCCGATTTTGCTGTAGGAGAAGAGATCGGATTCATATGCTGCCCTTCACTACCCGAAGGAGTCTCAGAGCAGCTTACAATCCCTTTCCCTTCCCCTCCCCACAACCTGTGAGGTAGGTGGGGCTGGGAGCAGTGTTCCCTCTAAGCTGAGTTAGTGTGAGCTAGCTCAGTTTTTTAGCCTCCGGCTCACACATTTTTGTCTTAGTTCAGGAAGGATGGCTCCAGAGGAAACTAATGGATGCAGCGGCCAAATTGCTCGCTCACAACTTTAATGCCAGGAGCTCAGAAAGTAGAATGTTTGCTCACAAGACTCCACACCTTAGAGGGAACGTTGGCTGGGAGAGCTCTTTTGAGAACTGCCCTTGAGAATACAGCTCTGAAAGAACTTGTGGCTGACCCAAGGTCACGCCAGCAGCTGCATGTGGAGGAGTGGGGAATCAAACCCAGCTCTCCCAGATTAGAGTCCGCTACTCTTAGCCACTACACCAAACTTGCTCTCTGTATAAAGTAAAGGTAAAGGTTCCCTTGCTTGAAAGCCAGTCGAATCCGACTCTAGGGTTGCGGTGCTCATCTCCGTTTCAAAGCCAAAGAGCCAGCGCTGTCTGAAGACGTTTCCGTGGTCATGTGGCCGGCATGACTAAACACCAAGGCGTACGGAATGCTGTTTCCTTCCCACCAAAGCGGTACCTATTTATCTACTTGCAATTTCTTGCTTTCGAACTGCTAGGTTGGCAGGAGCTGGAACTAGAGATGGGAGCTCACTCCGTCATGCGGCACACCCGGGTCTCGAACTGCTGAACTACCGACCTTCCACAGCCTGCAGTTCAGTGACTTAACCACTTGAGCTACCACAGCCTCCAGGAAAGACATGGCGATCTCCCAGAATTACAACTGATCTTCAGATGACAGAGGTCAGTTCCCCTGGAAAAATGGCTGTTTGGGAGGGTGCACTATGCCCCACTGAAGTCCCTACCCTACCCAAGCCCCACCTTCCCTGGGGTCCACCCCAAAGTCTCCCGGAATCTCCAAGCCTGGAGTTGCCAACCCTAGGAGAGATGAAACAGGCACAGATGGAACACAACTTGGCCACTTTCTCTTTGGATGTTTTTAATTCCTCTGAGGTCACCTGAAAACGCCAAACACCGGCAGCATGTGGCTGCTAAAGGTCAGTCCACTTTAGATGATGGATGGGTTAATGACTCTCTCCATTACATCTGTAACCAATGTTTCCCCCAGTGAACTCTGGGCAGCCTACATCCCATGTATGAGATCTGATGACCAGGTGTCTTTTATTGGCGTGGTGGTGATTGACACCAGTTGACACCCCATGAACATGACTGTGCTTGTAACTCCTCCCCGAGCAGCTTGGAGACCCTTATTAATGTTTTCGGTGATAATCGGTAGCAGCAGGCCCTCTCCAAGCCCCTAGTGTGTGCTAGAGCGTTATTACATTCACTTGTAGGCCCACTCCATAAACTCCTTTGTTGTCGATCACCTGGAGACCTTCCTTACGCACTACAGGTGTCTTTAACACATTGGTCCCCGAGCAATGCTCCCTGTAAGCTGTGGAGTCTTGTGAGCAGAAATTCCACTTTGTGGACTACTGGCATTGAAGTTGTGAGCGAGCGATTTGGCTCCTGCATAGATCAGTTTGCTCTGGAGCCGTCTTTCCTGAGCGAAGACAAAAATGTGTGAGCCAGAAGCTAAAGAAATCCGTGAGCTAGCTCACGCAAACTCGGCTTAGAGGGAACAGTGGTCCTGCAATATCCTTCAGGAACCTCCAGGTATCTTTGACACGCCTTCTGGCAGGGCTCTTTGTGTAGAAAAAGCCCAGCAGGAACTCATTAGCATAATAGGCCACACCCAACAGCAGGGACTCATTAGCATATTGGGCCACACCCCAGACAGCACCGCTCATTAGCACATTAGGCCGCACCCACATGTTACCAGAAGTGTGGTTATCCAGCCACACCCACCTTTTGCTTCTTATTCTGTTTACCTTGTTTGTTGTCAAAACCCAGGGCCAATGTTCCCTCTAAGCCATGGAGTCTTGTGAGCAAAAATCCTACTTTGTGAGCTGCTGGCATTAAAGTTGTGAGCAAGTGATTTGACTACTGCATCAGTCAGTTTGCTCTGGAGCCGCCCTTCCTGAGCTGAGACAAAAATGTGTGAGCCGTAGGCTAAAAAACTGTGAGCTGGCTCACACTAACTCACCTTAGAGGGAACACTGCCCAGGGCCTTTTTTTGTAGCAGGAACTCCTTTGCATGTTAGGCCACACACCCCTAATGTAGCCAATTCTAATGAGTTCCTGCTGCTGGGTGTGGCCTATTATGCTAATGAGTTCCTGCTGGGCGTGGCCAACTCGGGAGCCAGACGGAACTCCGTTCCTGAGCGTTCCTGCCCAAAAATAGCCCTGCCTTCTGGACATATTCAGTCTCCCCCCCCCAAAAAAAAGCTAAAGTGGAGAACATGTTTTTCTGACATCTCTCCTGCCTCTGAAGAACCTTCTGAGCATGTCCACCAGCTACCGATGCTCGGCCGCCCTTGCCGCCAAATATTCGGGGAGAAGAGCCAAGTCAGGCAGTCGGGAGATAAATCTTGTGCTCTTTTTGGCTGTTCGGGACATTGCTCTTGATTAATGGCGCTCCGAGATTCCTCTTGCATTGCGCCCTTTCCTGCGTTTGGGTGGAAAAGTCTGTTCTAGCGTTTCTCTTTCCAGTGAGTCCGGCGTTTGGAAAATTGCATGCTGGTGAGTTTCGACGTGCACACTCGAGGGCTGTGAGAGTGTCAGTTTGGGCTCGAATATAATGTCCAAACTGTGTTTGAGCCAGGATCTCTTGGTGTGCCCACACTTCAGACACACAGATTGCTAGTTGGGTGTTGAAGCTGCCTTTTACTGAATCAGGCTCTTGGTCTGTCCAGGTCAGTATTGTCTACCCAGACTGCCAGTGGCTCTCCAGGGTCTCAGGCTGAGGTCTTTCCCATCACCTCCTGCCTGATGCTTTTAACTGGAGATGCCGGGGACTGAACCTGGGACCTTCTGCATGCCAGGCAGAGGCTTTTCCACTGAGCCACAGCCCCTCTTTACAGCTCTCCGGGGTCTCAGGTGGAGGTCTTTCACACCACCTACTGCCTGGTCCTTTTCAACTGGAGATGCTGAGGACTGAACCTGGGACTTCCTGCATGCCGGGCAGAGGCTCTTCCACTGAGCCACAGCCCCTCTTTACAGCTCTCCGGGGTCTCAGGCGGAGGTCTTTCCCATCACCTACTGCCTGGTCCTTTTCACTGGAGATGCCGGGGACTGAACCTGGGACCTTCTGGATGCCAGGCAGAGGCTCTTCCACTGAGCCACAGCCCCTCTTTACAGCTCTCCGGGGTCTCAGGCGGAGGTCTTTCCCATCACCTACTGCCTGGTCCTTTTCACTGGAGATGCCGGGGACTGAACCTGGGACCTCCTGCATGCCAGGCAGAGGCTTTTCCACTGAGCCACAGCCCCTCTTTACAGCTCTCCAGGGTCTCAGGCAGAGGTCTTTCCCATCACCTCCTGCCTGGTCCTTTTAACTGGAAATGCTGGGGATTGAACCTGGGACCTTCTGCATGCCAGGCAGAGGCTCTTCCACTGAGCCACAGCCCCTCTTTACAGCTCTCCAGGGTCTCAGGCGGAGGTCTTTCCCATCACCTCCTGCCTGGTCCTTTTAACTGGAGATGCCGGGGACTGAACCTGGGACCTCCTGCATGCCGGGCAGAGGCTCTTCCACTGAGCCACAGCCCCTCTTTACAGCTCTCCAGGGTCTCAACTCTCCAGGGTCTCAGGCGGAGGTCTTTCACATCACCTCCTGCCTGGTCCTTTTAACGGGAGATGCTGGGGACTGAACCTGGGACCTCCTGCATGCCAGGCAGAGGCTCTTCCACTGAGCCACAGCCCCTCTTTACAGCTCTCCAGGGTCTCAGGCTGAGGTCTTTCCCATCACCTACTGCCTGGTCCTTTTAACTGGAGATGCCGGGGATTGAACCTTGGACCTTCTGCGTGCCAGGTAGAGGCTCTACCACTGAGCCACAGCCCCTCCCCTAATGTCAAGCTGGAAATACAAGTATTGCTAGCAGAAAATAGCAGAACCAATACTGGGAACACCTATGTGTGAAGCATCTCCTACGTTTGGGATAGAGACTGTCTCCTCGGTTGCCCTAACTGGTAATCTTTGCTGGAAGAATGGCAGGTAAGGTTGTCACTCCCCAGATGTCACCTGGAGATCTCCCGCTATTGCAACTGATCTCCAGAAAACCAAGATCGGTTCCCCTGGAGAAAATGGCTGCTTTGAAGGGCGGACTCTGTGGCAATTTACCCTGCTGAGGCCCCTCCCCTCCCCAAACCCCGCCCTCCTCACACTCCACCCCCAACATCTCCAGGTGTTTCCCAACCCAGAGCTGGAAACTCAGTGTTTGCATACATGTCGATTCTCCTAGACCTCTCAACAGCATTCAGTACCATCTGCCATGGTATTCTCCTGGAGAGGCTGGCTGGCTGACTGGAGAGTGAGTGGCACCGAGCTTCAGTGGCTGTGCTTGTTATGTATTGGGACTGAAACATTACAGGACTGTTCTACCAGAGACGGGCTGAGCTTGGAGCCCAAAAACAACAGCCCACCAGGACTCTGGAAGTAACCAATCAAGAAGTAATGTTATGTAAACAGCCTATCATTGGGAGTGGGGTGTGTTTGGGTGTGGCAATTACATGCTATTTAGACAGGGCTGCGGCCCTGGTCTTGAGTCTTGCTCTTGCTGAAATCAGTAATCAAGGCTGCGGTCACACGGAGCATTAGCCACGCCACAGAGACGGAAGATAGGCGGATTTTCCGGGCGCAATCACACCGCAACATCTGGGAAGCGTAGAGCTCCCGTGGCAAACCCGAGGCTTCCCGCCGAAGATGCGGAGTTAAAAAATAGTACCTCCGAGGTACTAGTTTCCGGAAACCGCGGGGCAAGGGCGGGCGTCTGATCGCGTTTCCGGTGGTGGCATCCAGCGCCCGCCCATGTCCCTTCGCAAACAGGTTTCCCCCCCCCAAGTATCCATAAGATGCGCACAAGCACCCAACGACGCATGCGCACAAAGAGGAAAGTGAAAGTGCCATTTCGGTTTTTAAAAAATGACCCCGTTTGTCACAACAGTGGCGCCTAGCCATTGCTGGTGTGATCGTGCCGCACCGCTTCTTTGCCGCGCCGCAGGATCGTCGTGCGATCGCCACCCTCGTTTACCCACCGGCGCCGAGGGAAGGACCCGTGGTGTGCCGCCGGCGCGTCTGATCGCATAATCGCGGATCAAATGGCGCCGGGGCAATTAGCCACGCCTCCCCTCCCCCCCACGATATCTGGCCCGTGTGACCGGGGCCCAAGTAGAGCTGAGCACTAGACCAGGTCTGCTCATGCATGGAACCCACTATTTAACAGTACTCTTACTTGACTGGCTGACTCCAGAAGGTAGCGCTGGGGGACCGCTGCTTGACCGCATGGCATTTATGCTATGGTACCGCACAGGGTTCAACTTGCCCCCCACACACACCCACTGTTTAATAGCTACATGTGACTGTTGGGAGAGATCAACAGGGGATGTGGAGTAAGGTGCCACCCATATGGAGATGGAACCCAGCTCATTTTCTCCTTACCCGGTGAGTCAGGTGGATCTCTGGAAGTCTTTCAGAGATGCCTGGAGATGGTGATGGGTAGGCTTGCCAGCCTCCAGGTGGTGATTGGGGGTCTCCCACTATTGCAGCCGACCTCCATGTGACCGAGATAAGGTCACCTGGAGAAGATGGCCACAGTGGAAGTTGGCATTATGAAGAAGAGGAAGAGTTGGTTTTCATAGCCAGTTTGGTGTAGTGATTAGGAGCGTGGACCCTAATCTGGGAGAACCAGGTTTGATTCCCCACTCCTGCAGCTGATGGTGTGACCTTGGGTCAGTCACAAGTTCTCTCAGAACTGTTCTCTTACCAGCAGTTCTCAAAGGAACTGTCTCAGCCCCACCTACCTCACAGGGTACCTGTTGTGGGAAGGAGAAGGGAAAGGAGATTTTAAGCTGCTCTGAGACTCCTTCGGGTACTGAAGGGCAGGGTATAAATCCAATCTCCTCCCCCTCCTCCTCCTCTTCCTCCTCCTGCTGCTTCTCCCTGCTTTTCTCTACCCTCAGAAGTCTCAAAGCAGCTTACAATCTCCTTTCCCTTCCTCTCCCCACCACAGGCATCTTTTGAGGTAGGTGGGGATGAGAGTGCTCTGAGATAACTGTGACTGGCCCAAGGCCACCCAGCAGGCTTCATGCAGAGGAGTGGGGACTCAAACCCGGTTCTCCAAATTAGAGCCCACCACTCTTAACTATACCAAACCCTGTCCTCCTGAGGCTCCACCCCCAAAATCTCCAGGTATTTCCCAACCCGGAGCTGGCAACCCGAGGTGATAGGTTGGATGAGGGCCAATAAACTAGAGCTCAGTCCAGATAAGACTGAGATACCATTGGTCAATGACAGAGCCTCTTGTGGACTGAGGAGTCAGCCTGCCCTTAAAGGGGTAGCATTCACCTGTTATGGCTGCAGTTGCCAACCTCCAGATTGCTCCCGGAGATCTCCTGGAACACATCTGATCAGGACTACAGAGATCAGTTCCTCTGGAGAAAACGGCTGCTTTGGAGTAGCATTATACCCTCCTGCAATCCCTCCTTGGGCACTACCATCAAATCTCCAGGAATTTCCCACCATGTAGTCGACAGGCCTGCCCTATGTTTTTATTACTGCTCGATGTGTCTTAATATGTATCTCAGTTTTCATTTTATTCGTTTTTATGAGTTGTTTCCATCGTTTTTTAAAAATAACATTCTGCTTTAACGCTTAGCCACCTTGGTGGCCCTGATTGGGCAAACAGGAGGCATACAAATCTTTGAAATAAATAATACAAATGACGCTTTTGATCTTGAAAGCTTTAAATGAGTTTAGGGACATGGAGATGAATGCTTCTCTACCGCCAGCTTTGTGGAGCATGTTTGTGCTGGTTTCTTTGACGTTTCTGGTTTATTTTTTAAAAAAAACAGCTACGGTATTTCTTTGTAAGCCATTCTGGGGATCCATTATAGAACGAAAGGCTAGGATAGAAAGATTTTAATACAATAAATAATTGAAAATTGGCAGGCTGGTGCTCGGGGACTGCTGCAAAGCAGAACCGGTTGGTTGGAATCTGCCATATGTTTCCGAATTTCAGTGAAAATGTGTTCCTAGAAATTTTTTTTGGGGGGTGGATTGATTCGTAGTATTCTCGGGGCTGGTTGTATCCCTTACTTACGTGGCAGCTCCACTGGTTTGGTGTAGTGGTTAAGTGTCGGCCGTCTCCTGTAAGCCATCCAGAGCCTGTTTACAGGGTGGGCGGGGTATAAATGTAAATATAAATTAATTAATTAATTAAGTGTGCAGACTCCAATCTGGGAGAACCAGGTTTGATTCCCCACTCCTCCACTTGCACCTGGCTGGATGACCTTGGGGAAGCCATAGTTCTGTCAGAGCTGTCCTTGAAAAAGAGCAGTTTCTGTCGGAGCTCTCTCAGCCCCACCCACCTCACAGGGTGTCTGTTGTGGGGAGGGGAAGGGAAAGGAGTTTTACAAGTACGCTAGGAATGTGAGGTGTACCATCTGAGTTGTCCTCTGCCTACTGCATAATGTGGTCCTTAAGTAATGACCCCCCCCTCTCTCCCCCTCTCCCTTAATACTACTTAAGAAACATCTCCAAGGGATTTTTCTTCTGGTGTAGGACTGTCTGTCTCCTCTGTCAGAGGAGAGCGTAGCTGCCTCAGAGCGCCAATGAGCTTAACAGATATTAGAAATTAAGTGGAATGCCTCTTCAGCTATTTAAATTATGGAAGTAGGAAGTTAAGATAATTATTTTATCATGTTTTTTGGGGGGGGGTTTTTAAAAGGTGATTGGTCTTCTGTGGGACGCAAATTGAAAAGACAGACCCTGCCGGCGAAGTGAGAAACCCGACGAGAGATAATGATAACCATAAATATTTATCTCCTCATCCCTCTTCTATTCCGACCAAAAATCAAGAGCAGCAGAACTGGAGGTATTCAATGAACAATGCAGTAATTCAGTGCCTACATAAAATGCACCGGGGAAGGATTAAACAAATTAACAGCATTTCACCTCATAAATAGACAGAAGACAATCAGTGGAGTTCCCTGTTTCTAATGCCAACAGACAGCCTCAACCCTGACCCTGTAATATGGAGGACATCTGTCTCGGATTGTGCTTCTGAGGTGGACGCCTTTGACACCGGTTGGCTGAGTAGGTGCGGTGACACAGAATGTTCACAAGTATTTCAGATGATCGGCGGACAAGGCAACGAAATGGTGCTGCTCGAGTAAGTGCGCTGGCACAAAATGTTCACCCAAGAGTTCGAAAGCCTAGCAAGTAGATAAATGGGTACCTGCCTAGGTGCAGGGGGCACCCACCTTCCGGTGTGGCTGCAGCGGCGAGGAGGAGTGGCGGTGCTGGCGGCGGCAACGGGCAGCAAGGCGATCCGGCTGGAAACATGGCGGTGAGTCAACATCGGCCAAGCAAGCGTTCTGGGCGGGACTGGTTTGGAGACGAGGAGACGCGGCGACTCAGCACAGCCAGAGCCAATCAGGACGGAGGCTGGTGCAACAGTCGTCGCACAGTCGCGGACCAGCCCAGAAGGAGCCGCTGCGGACCCACGCCGAGCCAGACCGCGTCGGAAAAACACCAGGCCGAGACACCGTAACAGAAGGGAAAAGAAAAGGAAGAGCCGCAGAAGAACAACAAGCCGGCAGGGTGCCTGGTAGGCACTCACCTCCCCCATTCAGTGTGGCCTTAGCTAGGAAGTATATAAATCTCCATGTAAACCGCTCAGAGCCTCCGGGATGGAGCGGTATAGAAGCTGAAATAATAATTAAAAATAAATAAATAAATTCTGTGGGGTTGCCTGAGGGATGGGGGGAAGGTCTAAGAGGTAGGGAAACTAAGAGGCAGGAATCATGGCTGTATACCTAGGGTTGGACTAGATGGCCTGGAAGGTCCCTTCCAACTCTATGATTCTATCTATACCAGCATAGAGGAGGAAAACTCTTGAGGAAATGGGCAGAGGAGACAGGGAACTGAGGTATGAATCAGCTAGTGACAGAAGGGTCCCTGAAGTAACTTCTCAGTTCCCAAGGTCAGGAGAAGAGAGGAAGAAGTCTAGAGAGACACACCAGGGATTGGTGTCCAAAAGAGATTTCTTTTATTCCACCATTCTTTCAGTGAACTCATGCATCACACAATGTTCTCCTCTACACCATTTTATCATCACAACCAGGGGTCATTTTGTAGAAAAAGAGCTAGGGGAACTCATTAGCATAACTCATTAGCATATGCCACACCCACTGACATCAGGGGCCCGGCGGTGGACCGGCAAGGCCAGCGGGAGTGCGAGGAAGCCCCGCCAAGGCCCTCCCTGGCCCCAGGCAGGCAGGGGTGGGGAGAGGCGGGGAGGAAGCAACTTACCCTCCCTCTTCTCCTGCCTCCTCCTGGCTGAATGGGGGCTGGAAATGGGGCGGCCGGAAGCAGGGGGCGGGGTTTCGTCATGTGCCCCGCCCCCCTGCACCTCACCCGGGGGAACTGCGTTCCCCGTGTTCCCCCCCGAAATGACCTCTGATCACAACAACCCTGTGAAGTAGGTTAGGCTGAGAGCGAATGGCTGGCCCAGGGTCACCCAGGAATTTTCATGGCATGGTAGACATCCGAACTAGGGTTGCCAGCTACGGGTCGGGAAGTACCGGGGTGTGTGGGAGGCTGGAGCGTAAGGAGGGCAGGTTTGGGGAGTGAAAGGCCTTCAGCGGGGTGTAATGCCATAGAGTCCCCCTTCCAAAGCAGCCATTTCCTCCAGGTGAATGGATCTCTGATCCCAGGAGATCACCAGCCACCAGCTGGAGGTTGGCAACCCTAATTTGTAGCCAGGTCTTCATGGCCCAGTGCGGTGCTTTCCCCATTATAACACACAATTATATGCAATGGAAGCGAAAGACTAGAGACGTCACGAATTTTGCAGCGAACACATTCGCCAGCCGAACTCGCCATGTTCATCTGTAGCCATCAGATGGGAGCCGATCGCCGCGTCTGTTCGTTTCAGCACCAAGTGACTTGGATGCCTGCCAAACAGGGTTTGCAACGGTTTCTTTCCCCCCACCCGAAACCGTACGAAAAACACTGCTGATCCAATCAGACTGCTAGCCGTTATTGTCGCTAAGGACGACTTAGATGAATAATGAATGATCGGAATTCTTTTTTCACGCTGTGTTTATGATTGATTGATTGATTGATTGATATGATTTGTGGCTGATTTAACTATATGGAGCGACTGAGCAGCACAGGCGAGGGGAAGCAGAACTCTACTGGGTTGTGTGAGAGCGTATATGGAAGAAAACCCAGTTGCACTGCACTGTACTGTTAGGAAGGAATAGTTGAAACTCGTACACACACACACATATGACCACATGAAGCTGCCTTATACTGTATCAGAACATCAGTCCATCAAGGTCAATGTTGTCTACTTGGGCGGCAGCCAATCTCCAGGTCTCAGGGGGAGGTCTTTCACATCACTTGCTTCCTGGTCCTTTTAACTAGAGATGCCAGAGATTGAACCTGGCACCTTCCGCATGCTGAACAGATGCTCTGCCACTGAGCCACAGACCCTGGACCGTCCAAACAGCCACAAATGCATTGACAAACAAGCAAACTGTCTGCCAAACCACTGGCTCCCTGTTTACAACTGGCAAGAAGGATGTGAGCCAACCAGTGTTCCCTTTAAGCTGAGTTAGTGTGAGCTAGCTCACAGGTTTTTAGCCTCTGGCTCACACATTTTTGCCTTAGCACAGGAAGGAGGTCTCCAGAGCAAGCTAATTTATGCAGTAGCCAAATCGCTCGCTCACAACTTTAATGCCAGCGGCTCACAAAGTAGATTTTTTGCTCACAAGACTCCACAGCTTAGAGGGGGCATTGGAGCCAATTTGAGTGTTTGAGCATCCCTACCAGTGTTCCCTCTAAGCTGAGTTAGTGTGAGCAACCTCACAGTTTTTTTAGCCTTCAGCTCACACATTTTTGTCTCAGCTCTGGAAGGATGGCTCCAAAGCAAACTAATAATTTATGCAGTAGCCCAATCGCTTGCTCACAACTTTAGTGCCAGTAGCCCACAAGGTAGAATTTTTGCTCACAGGACACCACAGCTGTGGTCACTGTGTTGTGTGCTCAGTTTCATGCACTGATTTGAATTACCCAGTCAGATCCTTGGTTGTGTACCACTTCTTCTTCTTGCACCATCTCAAGACTGTCTTAGGGCCAATTCACAGGCTAGAAAGTCCTCTTGTCTCCAGGGATGATCTTATGCATGGGGCACCTGGGAAAGCTTCCGCGGGCCCCGGGCTGGGAGCCCCACTGTCCTGCATCCCGCTGCCACCACCCCACCATTGTTCTGAAGCTCCCGCCTCCATGGAATCACCATGGTAGCTGGAATATGGCAGTGGATGACATTGGAGAGCCAGTTTGGTTAGGAGTGTGGACTCTAGAACCAGGTTTGATTCCCCACTCCTCCACATGCAGCTGCTGGCCTGCCCCTGGGCTCTTTCAGAGCTGTTCTCTCAGGAGCAGTTCTCGAGAGAGCTCTCTCAGCCCCACCTCCCTCACAGGGCTGTCTGTTGTGGGGAGGGGGAGGGGGAGGGGGATTGAAAGCCACTCTGGGACTCCTTTGGGTAGTGAAGGGCCAGGTACAAATCCAATCACTTCTTCAATCCAATCACTACACCAGTTTGGTGTAGTGGTTAAGTGCGCGGACTCTACTCTGGGAGAACCGGGTTTGATTCCCCACTCCTCCACTTGCACCTGACTGGATGACATTGGGCAAGCCGTAGTTCTGATAAGAGCTGTTCTTGAAAAAGAGCAGTTTCTGTCAGAGTTCTCTCAGCCCCACCTACCTCACAGGGTGTCTGTTGTGGGGGAGGGGAAGGGAAAGGAGTTTGTAAGCCACTCTGAGACGCCTTTGGGTAGTGAAGGGCGGGGTATAAATCCAATCTCCTCCTCCTCCTCCTCCTCCTCTTCTTCTTCTCTTCATCCCATGCTACCTGAAACTCAGGAAATGGGGAGGCGATCTGCAGTGTGGTGGGGGAGGAAGTGTCCAAGCAAGCAAGCTGCCCACCACATGGGGAGAGAGGAGGCACTTGACCAGCCCAGGTGGGGATTGTTCCATTTTAGTGTCATGGCGGTCCTGTGAAACAGTGTTTGGTTGAGACTGTATGACGGTGTGATTCTCTGAGTAAGCAGGGATTTGAACCTGCCTGTCCATTAACACCTCGATCCAAATGTCCAGGCTAGCCTAAACACGTTGGGTCTCAGAATCCAAGCAGAGTCACCCCTAATTAATATTTGGATGGAAAACCTCCAAGGGTGTCTACATAGAGGAAGGCCATGGCAACCCGCTTCTGTTTGTCTCTTGCCTTCAAACCCCTACAAGGTCGCCTTAAGTCAGGTGCGACTTGACGACTCTTCCCACCGCCTCCATTAGCGCTCAATCCGCCACACCACCACGGGCACCTAAGATGGAGAGTTTCGCGCCGTTTATTGATTTTGAAAGCAAAGGGGAATTTGAATCAAGGACTTAGCAATTATGTGACACGAGCTTCCTGGCCTTTGGAGTGAAGGTCAGCGCTAAAAGGCTTCAAGTACTTAGTTCGACGCATAAAACGTAAGTATGAGTACAGGGACTATTACCTGCGTCGGAGCAAACGATAAAAAGCACCCTTCAAGGTGCGTTGAGCATGGGTTTTTTTCGAACGGCAGGATGCTCCCAGATTTAGCTTTCAAAAGCACACGAGAAATCCCTCGTTCTATCGAACTGTTTATTGACACCCGTACTTAACAAGCGCTCGTCTTCCCACCGGGTATCACATGTTAGGCAAGTACGTAATTTCCTAAATAGCAAATTACATGGGTATGAATCATGGTGTTTAAAATAAATAACTTTATGCTCCGTGCTATAGTATTACCCAGTTTATTTAGCCGTCCTTTAAATATACCGGGAACGGTGACAGAAAGCAGAGAGAGAGTAGGATCGCCGTGGCAACGTCTCGTGTTCAGATATCTCGATGTATATGTTTAAAAAGAAAAGAAAAGAAACCAACGATGACCTGTAAGGAAATCTGAATCTCTTACATGCATTATCTCAACTTCTTGTTTTCCACCCTTAAATCACGAGGGGGGATTTTCTTCTTCTGGAAAATGTCTCGTATTTATTTTTATTAACGGTTCTGTTTCTTCCTCTGAGCATCCTTAACCTTGAGTTAATTAAGTTTTTGGCCGGGAATTTCCTTCATATTTTAATAAGACACATAAATTACATTAAGAGCATAAATTGGGTTCCTGAAGGTCTCAGGGCCCACAGGGACTCTACGAACGTTGAACTGAGATACACATTTTTTTAAAAAAAACACAACAACCACCTTTCACAACGAAACGGGGTTTCGCCTTAACGTCCAATTTCCTAATTGTCTTCCAGGATGCAATTATAGCGGGGGCCTCTTATCTGCCGTGTGTCTTTTGTTAGGTGGAGTTTTGCAAAGGTGCAAGAGTGCCAAACAGATGTGCACCGTACAGAATTTGTGATTCCATGTCTTTAGCCGCATGACTCACGCTTGACATGATTTCCCCATCTCTCATGATTCTGCCAGACGGATTCCTGAGACCTCTTTGGCTCAGAGACAAAAATTGCAGTATCATCATTGCATTACAGGATCCTTCAGAGAGCTGCCAAGGGATCAGGAGGGCCCAGTGGATTGTTCCTCTGACCTCCTGTTGCAGCTGGCAAGATGGACTTTCCAGTACACGCTGGGTAGGACTGAGCTGCATGAAAATGCATACAGTCCCCGGAGAAAGAAGAAGAAGAAGGAGGATGGGGGGAGGAGGGGGAGGGGGAGTAGAAGAAGAGGAGGAGGAGTGGGAGGAGGAGGAGGAGGAGAAGAAGGGGAGGAGGGGGAGGAGGGGGAGGAGGAAGAGGAGGAGGAGAAGAAGAAGAAGAAGGGAGATGAGGAGAAGGGGGAGTAGAAGAAGAGGAGGAGGAAGAGGCGGAGGAGGAGGAGGAGGGGAGGAGGAGGAGAGAAGGAGGAAGAAGAGGAGGAGGAGAGGAGGAGGAGAAGAGGAGGAGGAGGAGGTACTGGCAGGCTGAAACCTGTTGACAACCCTTCCTGCTTGTCCTGTTCTACTTGTGAATAATATGGGGCACCCAAGGATGATCTTGGCCAGAGGGCAGCCAGGCAGCTGCCCCAGGTGCCGTGTTGGGGGGGGGGGACTGTGATGGGAGTCCCTGTGGCCAACTGATCCAGCCGCTGCATCTACAGGTTCCAATGAAGCCTGAAGAGGCTTGCTGGGTAAGAGCAAGGCAAGAATGAGAGGAGTGTGGCGGTGTCTTCAGGGGGCGTGATGGAGAGGGTGAGGAGGTACCTACCTCATCCTCTCCTCTCTAACTCCTCTGTGGGTGCCTTCCTTGAGTGGCCACCCCACACCAGCCTTGAAGGCTGGGTTCCTGGGAAGCTGGCTCTCTGGACGGCTTCATATCTCTATGATCAGTACAATAGAGACTGGGAAGGGAACTTTATAGAGTGTCTTTTCTCCCACTGCCTGATCTCTCCAAGTTGGGAGGTCAAGGCTTTTAGCAGGTAATTAACCACCTGGGGCAGGTGAAGAGGAGCTCTGGTTGTAGTCAGCTGCCTGCCCCTCTGGTTTTCTTGGTCTGCGTTCAAATCACTGTTTTACTCTGTGTTTTCCCCTGCCTTCAGTTCCGACTTTTCTTGAGGGAAAGGCGAGTTATTGGTATTTTATATAAAAAACATTATGTTCCAGAAGTGAACATAGATTTAGGGCTACCAAGTACTTACCGTGAATCGGCGGGGGATGTATAGTTCTTGGCGGGAACATTCCCGCGGGGAAAACACAGGCGCTGCACTATCCTGTTGCCCAGACGTGACGTAAGCACGCTGGGCATGTAGCCGGGCGACACTCTGGCAATGGGGCTGAAAACTCGATGGTACCATCGAGTTTCCAGCCCCATTGCCAGAGCATCGCCCGGCGTGCCCAGCGTGCTTACGTCAAGTCTGGGCAACAGGATAGTCTGATGCGGCTGTGTTACACGCAAGAATGTTCTGACGGGGAAGCATGCGTCCCCCGCCGATTCGTAGGTAGGTACTTAGTAACCCTAATAAATATAGATACAGGAAGGAGTAGCTTTGGCCCACCCAGGAGGTTCCGGTGCCACCAACAGCAGCCGACTCCCAGGCATGTTAGCACCATTGGGGGTTCTCTCCATGCCAGGCCTCAGAGTGATATCATGGCTGGGCTTATGCATTGCCATCAGGGCATTCCGGCAGCATGCAGAGGACAGTGCCAGTGACGTCTAGAACCGGTGCCTTGACTCCCAAGCTCAAGGAAACAATGCCGGTCAAGGCTGGATTCTTGGGTTGCCAGGTCTGGGTTGGAAAACACCTGGAGACTTTGGGGTGGGTCCAGGAGGGGGTGGGGCTTGGGGAGGGGAGGGGCCTCAGCATGGTCCAATGCCCCAGAGTCCACCCTTCAAAGCAGCCATTTCCTCCGGGGGGAGCTGATCTCTGTCAGTTGGAGATCAGTTGTAAAAGCGGGAGATCTCCAGGCCCCACCTGGAGGCTGGCAACCCTACTGGATTCTGGGCGAGATTGGGGTGTGTGTGCGCTGTGAAGGATCCCCATAGCAACGGCGTTCATCTAACAAGGACGGCGGGAACCATCGGGCACCTATCAAGTCCGTTGGAATAGGCCAGCCATTCATCTTCCCTCCTAAATCAAACCGTGCTGTTTTATGGCTCTCTGGAAACCGCCGGGGCAACAGGGCAAGAGAACGGAGTGTCATATTCCAGGTAGATCCTTCGATGCAGATGCCGAGAAAGCAGCTCAGGGTTCTGATTAGCCCCCTCTTCCCAGCACAAAGAGAAGTTCACAGTAGCCATTGACAGGACCTGTTTCCTTTGTGGCGGGCGGGCAGGCGGGGAGGGGGGGGTGGGGAGGGCTGAAGAACCTCAGAGACAAATATATGTATTATATTGCAGCAGCATGAAATCCAGCTCCGGCAGTCCTTTTTTTTCTGGTGCAAAATATCCAGAGCTTTGCACCGGACCAGGGGCAGAGGAAGGGAGCGCCCTTCCAAATATTCGCCCCAGCCTGCTTTTACCCTAACAATATGGTTGCCAGCCTCCAGGTGTGGCCTGGGGATCTCCCGCTTTTACCACTGATCTCCAGCTGACAGAGATCAGCCTCCCTGGAGAAAACAGCTGCTTTGAAGGGTGGATTCCATGGCATTGTACAGGCCCGTAGCTACTTTGGCTGCTTTGAAGGGTAGACTCACGTTGATCACAAGCTAAACATGAGCCTGCAGTGCGATGTGGCTGTGAAGAAAGCTAATGCAGTCTTAGGATGCATTCACAGACGCATTGTGTCCAGATCACGGGAGGTGGTAGTTCCGCTCTGTTCTGCTATGGTCAGGCCCCACCTGGAGTCCTGTGTCCAGTTTTGGGCACCACAGTTTAGGAAGGATGTTGACAAGCTCGAGCGTGTCCAGAAGAGGGCAACCAGGATGGTGAGAGGGTTGGAATCCAAGTCTTAAAAGGAAAGGCTGAAAGAGTTGGGTCTGTTTAGCCTGGGAAAGAGAAGGCTTAGAGGAGACATGATTGCAGTCTTCAAGTATTTGAAGGGCTGTCATGAAGAAGAGGGACCAGATCTATTCTCTCTTGCTCCGGATTGCAAGGCTAGATCAAATGGGTGGAAATTACAAGGGAGTCTTTACCGGCTAAATATCAGGAGAAACTTCCTAACTGTAAGAATGGTTGAGCAGTGGAACAGTGGAACAGTGGAACAGTCTGCCTTGGGAGGTGGTGGATGCTCCTTCGCTGGACGTTTTCAAGCGGAGGCTGGACGACCATCTTTCGGATATGTAGGGCTATCTTTCAGCTCTGCTCTCGCAGAGTGCAGGGGGTTGGACTAGATGACCTGCAAGGTCCCTTCCAACTCTAACATTCTATGATTCTACAGTGGGGCATCTCGGGGCTAGGCCCCCTGACTTCCCATCCAGCCCAGGGTGTCACGGCCTTCTCCCCTGGATTAATTGGATTAGCCAGTGCCCCCTAAGAAATTTAAATGTCCCCTGACTTTAAAAAATCCTGGTTATGGGCCTGGCATTGGACCATGTGGAGGCCTCTCCCCTCCCTAAACCCTGCCCTCTCCTGGATACATCCCCAAAGTTTCCAACTTTTTCCAACCCAGACCTGGCGACCCTACCTGGCAATGTTCCAAACATTGCAAAAGGGACCTGGAATGGATCCGGAACTATGGGTTGGTGGGTAAAACCCGCAGAATGGGGGAGGTAGTTGGAGAGCAGGACCAGCAGGGAAAGGGTTAAGAAGTCCATCTCTCCCCCCCCCCACCTCCCATTTTCTATTGCAAAGTGCCTCCTTCAAGCACCGCTTTATAATGAATAAAGGGGCCATCAGAGGGCTTTGTGCATAACTGGAAGCTACCCCTTTGCCCAGTCCCTTCTGTAATAATCAGTTTCATTTGTAAATATGTAGGTTGAACAAGTAGGGCTGCCAGCCCCCAGGTGGGACCTGGGGATATCCCGCTTTTACAATTGATCTCCAGCTGACAGAGATGAGAGAGAAGAAGAGAGAGAGAGAAGAGGAGAAGAGATTGGATGTATACCCTGTCCCTCACTTGGAGTCTCAGAGCGGCTTACAAACTCCTTTCCCTTCCCCTCCCCCACAACAGACACCCTGTGAGGTAGGGTGGGGCTGAGAGAGCTCTCTCGACGACTGCCCTTTCAAGGACAGCTCTTGTCAGAACCAATGCTCCCTTTAAGCTGTGGAGACTTGTGAGCAAAAATTCTACTTTGTGAGCTCCTGGCATTTAAGTTGGGAGCGAGCGATTTGGCTACTGCATCAATCAGTTTGCTCTGGAGCCCTCCTTCCTGAGCAAAGACAAAAATGTGTGAGCCGGAGGCTAAGAAACTCTGAGCTAGCTCACACGAACTCAGCTTAGAGGGAACACTGGTCAGAACTATGGCTTGTCCAAGGTCATCCAGCAGCTGCAAGTGGAGGAGTAGGGAATCAAGCCCGGTTCTCCCAGATTAGAGTCTGCACACTTCACCACCAAACTGGCTCTCCTGGAGAAAATGGCTGCTCTGAAGGGTGGACTCTATGGCATTGTACTATGCTGAGGGCGGGCCCCCCTTCCCCAAACCCCACCCTCTCCTGGATTCACCCCCAAAGTATCCAGGTATATTCCACCCCAAACCTGGCCACCCTATGAACAAGTATGTTAGGAGCGCAGCAGCCCGAGTTCTAAAATAACATCCGTTCAGGTCCTTAAAGGTAAAGGCAAAGGTTCCCTTGCTCGAAAGCCAGTCGAATCCGACTCTAGGGTTGCGGTGCTCATCTCCGTTTCCAAGCCGAAGAGCCAGCGCTGTCTGAAGATGTTTCCGTGGTCATGTGGCCGGCATGACTAAACACCAAGGCGCACGGAACGCTGGTACCTTCCCACCGAAGTGGTACCTATTTATCTACTTGTAGTTTCTTGCTTTCGAACTGCTAGGTTGGCAGGAGCTGGAACTAGAGATGGGAGCTCACTCCGTCATGCGGCTCACTCGGCGAACTGCTGACCTACCGCCCTTCCACAGCCTGCAGTTCAGCATCTTAACCACTTGAGCTACCGCAGCTCCTCAGGTCCTTACGGTTCCACAAAGTCTGAACACGGGAGAAAGACGCCCCCTTTGCTTTGAGCCTGCTCCCCACCCAGGGCCAAAGCAAGCGCCCCCCCCCCAGCAGCCCCGGCGCAGTGCCAAGAATAGCCAGACTCTAGCGTTTCTCTGCACCAAGCCAGTTAGTCACATTTGCGTGGGTTTGTTTCTTTTCGCACTTGGTTTTGATTCTGCGGATCGCAGGAAACGTTCTGGGCGGGGGGGGGGGGCCCTGAAGTCTGACCGCCCTGGGTGACCCCTGGAAAACGGTCCAGCTTCTCTTGTGACCTTCAGAACTAGAAGCTTGGAAGGGAAGCTCGCCTCCCGTGCCAGCGTTTACGCTCGGGCAGTCGCAGAATCACGCAAAAGGCCCAGCGTAACTACTTTATCATATGCCGAGCCTCGCACATGTTTGTTCAGTCCAGACTTTCTCGACATGTCAGTTCGATGATGAGGATTTGGTTTATGGGGGAAAAGCATTCCACGGGCCAGGGAGGAAGGGAGCGAGTGCGAGAGAGACCTCCCACTTTGTTACTGTGGGAGGCACTGTCAGAAGGAGGGGAGTGTAAGCTGAAGAAGAGCTTTGGAGACTTGTCTCAAGATTGGAGGCGGAAATTACAAGGTGTCAAGGTTGGTCACCCTGGGAGTACTGTGGAGACAGGCAAGGAATGCGCTTTGTTTCCATACGATGTTTCAGTTGGGTTTATGAAGGGGAACCGGGTGGGAATCTTTGTCTGGGGGGGGCTGTGTTAGGTTTGCCAGATCTCCTGCTATGGGAGCCTCTCTGGGACTCTCAAACTCTATGCGTTTTCCATCAAGCTTTCTAGAATTCCTAGAGAGGCATGATGTCGCTTCCGGGTTTGTCCTGCCAACCTCCAGGTGGTCACAAGAAAAGGAAACGGTTCAAAACCTGTATCAACAAATATTGAATAAACCTTCTTGAATATGAAATATTTATGAAAGAAGAACTTATGTCCAATGAGCATGGATATTTGAACAAACATCATTTATAAATGAAGAACAACAAGTAAACCAAAGATTCTTCAAAACACTTCACAATGACAGGACATTAGCCTAGGTCCCCAATCAAGAGCGGTGGCGCAGGCGGTAAGACGCTTGCAGTAACAACATCAGCGAACAGCCACTATGGCTGTTCAAGACCCACCGCAGCCGGGGTGAGCTCCCGGCCCTAGTCCCAGCTCCCGCCCACCCAGCGGTTCGAAAGCGTAATTGCAAGTAGATAAACGGGTACCTACCCCTAGGTGGCAGGGGGCACCCTCCTCCTGTGATGGCGTGCGGCAGGAGTGTCGGCGGCGGTGGTAATGGCGACGGCGGAGCAGTTGGTGAACCGAGGACGTTGGGCGGCGATGGAAGCCGGATGGAGGCGGAACTGTGGCGGCGTGACGATGCAGCGCGGCGGAGCCTGAAGGGACAAAAGCCGGAGCTGCGGTAGGAGGAGTCCATCAGAAGCCCACCGGTGGGAGGAGTCCATCAGAAGCCCACCGGAGGAAGTCGTCAACCCATCCTAGGGTGCCGGAGCAACATCTGAAGCCCGCCTGAATAATAGAATGCGCCGCTTGGGTGCTGGTAGGCAGTCCCTCCCCCCATACAAATTGTGGCCCTAGGTAGGAATCAACAAGTATATATGTAAACCGCTCAGAGACCCTTCGGGGTCAAGCAGTATATAATTCGAATGTTAAAAAAAAAGATCATTCCGATATTCCGATATGAAACAGTCCAAAGTTGTTCATTCTGCATAGAATACAAATTCCATGTTCCAGTGTTCCCTCTAAGCTGAGTTAGTGTGAGCTAGCTCACAGTTTTTTAGCCTTCGCTCAGGAAGGATGGCTCCGGAGCAAACCAATTGATGCAGTAGCCAAATCGCTGGCTCAGGGGGAGGTCTTTCACATCACTTGCTACCTGGTCCTTTTAACTAGAGACGCCAGGGATTGAACCTGGCACCTTCCGCATGCCGAACAGATGCTCTGCCACTGAGCCACAGACCCTGGACAGCCACAAATGCATTGACAAACAAGCAAACTGTCTGCCAAACAACTGGCTCCCTGTTTACAACTGGCAAGAAGGATGTGAGCCAACCAGTGTTCCCTTTAAGCTGAGTGAGTGTGAGCTAGCTCACAGGTTTTTAGCCTCCGGCTCACACATTTTTGCCTTAGCTCAGGAAGGAGGTCTCCAGAGCAAGCTAATTTATGCAGTAGCCAAATCGCTCACTCACAACTTTAAGGCCAGGAGCTCACAAAGTAGGATTTTTGCTCACGAGACTCCACAGCTTAGAGGGAGCATTGGCCCCGACGTCTTTGTCTTACGGGTGAGCTAGCTAAAAATGGCCTCGTTTCTCCAGAGAGCTGTGCGATGACATCACTTCCAGGTGATGTCATTGTCCCTACGCTGAAGTACTCCTGGAGCAAGAGAGGGACCCCCCCCCCCCGTGGGCAGCCAGGTGAGACATGGCAGCCCGATTTCTACCCCTTGAGTATTCCTGTCCACTGTTTGGAGAATGGCTTACTGGGGGAAGAGGCTGGCTGAACTGGCAAACCTGCAGCTGTTTCTCCCCCCAATCTCATGATTATTATTTGCATTTGCGTGAATGTGTGTGTGTGTGTGCCTGTGCCTGGAAGCCATGGCAACTTCTGGCAGCTTCTACTGGGAAATGGAGGACATTCAGAGAAGTGGCTTATATAGCCTGCCTCTGGCCTCCCGGCCCTGGTATTCTCCGGAGGTCTTTCATCCAAATACTTGCCAGCAGGGCTCTTTTTGTAGAAAAAGCCCAGCAGGAACTCATTAGCATAATAGGCCACACCCAACAGCAGGAACTCATTAGCATATTAGGCCACACCCCTGATGATACAGCTCATTAGCATATTAGGCCGCACCCCCATGTTACCAGAAGTGTAGTCATCCAACTGCGCCCACCTTCTGCTTGTTATTCTGTTTACCTTGTTTGTTGTCAAAACCCAGGGCTTTTTTGTAGCAGGAACCAGAGGTCATTTGGGGGGGGGACGCGGGGGGACGCCATCCCCCCGGGTGAGGTGCGGGAGGGCGGGGCCTGGAGCTCCCTGCTGGTGCCCGCTGGAGGTCGCCACCGGCTGTGGGGAGGACACACTTCCGGTGATGTCAGGGGGTGTGGCATATGCTAATGAGTTATGCTAATGAGTCCCCCTAGCTCTTTTTCTACGAAATGACCCCTGGCAGGAACTCCTTTGCATGTTAGGCCACACACCCCTAATGTAGCCAATCCTAATGAGTTTCTGCTGTTGGGTGTGGCCTATTATGCTAATGTGTTCCTGCTTGGCGTGGCCAACTCGGGAGCCATCCGGAACTCCGTTCCTGTGCGTTCCTGCCCCAAAATAGCCCTGTCCAGAGGTCTTTCATCCAAATACTTGCCAGCATCGGCCCTACTTGGCTTCCGAAATCAGACTTGCCTGATTTCCTCCCTTCTCCTCCCAATTTCGACAGTGAGCCCTGGGAGTGCCATTGTTCATTCGCAAAGTTATCCATAGCTCCCTCCTACGCGTTTGTTCCCAGCGCCCTTGCCTTGTTTTCTCCCGAAGAGATGCTCCTGCGTTCCTCTCTCTCGCCGCTTCCCTTGCTCCCCAAGTTCTCTTTCCACCACGCTCACAGGCTCGGCGTTCTGTTTTTAGCAGCCGTTGTGTAGGCCGAATCCCATTATCTCTAAAGGTTCCCTGCCAATATCCACAACCTCTGTAGTCTCCCCGTGTATTCCACACACACACACACCCCGCATTATTTATCTTGTCTCTTTCTGCCGGTGTCTGTAACACCTCTCCATTTAATGTCAACGGAACATTTAATTAATGCGCCGTGTGTTCCTTCTTCTGGATAATTAATTGGAGGCGTCAGAGGAAAAAACGGGGCCGAACGTTGCCGCCGCGTTCCCAGCAGATGCCGCCCTCCATCTCGATATTTATTTGTTACCTTTGTTTACGGCCCGTCGGCCAGTTTCCAAGCCGCGTGACGAGGCTCTCCGCCAAGCGGTTTGGATTCATTTGTCACGTAGAGGTAGCGGGCGGGCGGGCGCACACCCGAGGAACAACTTTACAAGAAATCAGGGGTGATTATGAGCCATTTGTGCACACTCCATTAATCTATTAATTCTGCTCTCATCCTACCTCCGAGCTGTCTGTTTATCTGGCATTAGCCGCACTCCTATAAATCAAAAATGCCACACACGGGATGGCGGGTGGAGGAGGAACGGCTACTGGCAGGAAGCTGTCTGAACAGAAGGATCAGACCGAGGCCCTGTGCCAGAGTCGCCAACTCCGGGTTGAGAAATGCCTGGAGGTCTGTGGGGCAGAACTGGGGTAGGTGGAGTTTGGGAAGGGACCTCAATGCTGGGGCTGGAGACATCCCAGAATAACAACTGGTCTCCAGGCAACAAAGATTATTCAGGGCTCTTTTTGTAGCAGGAACTCCTTTGCATATTAGGCGACACACCCCTAATGTAGCCAATCCTCCAAGAGTTTACAGAGCTCTTCTTACAGGGGCTCCTGTAAGCTCTTGGAGGATTGGCTACATTAGGGGTGTGTCGCCTAAGATGCAAAGGAGAACCTGCTACATAAGCCAATCCTCCAAGAGTTTACAGAGCTCTTCTTACAGGGGCTCCTGTAAGCTCTTGGAGGATTGGCTACATTAGGGGTGTGTCGCCTAAGATGCAAAGGAGAACCTGCTACATAAGCCAATCCTCCAAGAGTTTACAGAGCTCTTCTTACAGGGGCTCCTGTAAGCTCTTGGAGGATTGGCTACATTAGGGGTGTGTCGCCTAAGATGCAAAGGAGAACCTGCTACATAAGCCAATCCTCCAAGAGCTTACAGTAGCCCCTGTAAGAAGAGCTCTGTAAGCTCTTGGAGGATTGGCTACATTAGGGGTGTGTCGCCTAATATGCAAAGGAGCTCCTGCTACAAAAAAGAGCCCTACCGGGCTCTATGGCACTTTTGCCTGCTGAGGTCCCTCCCCTCCCCAAACCCACCATCCTTAGGCTCCACCCCTAAAATCTCCAGGAATTTCCCAACCCAGACCTGGCAACCCTTTTCCACATGGCCGTAGAATCCACCCTCCAAAGCTGGGGTTGTCTCTTGTGAATGGACATCAGCAGCTGTAAATTAGAGTTGCCAGCTCCAGGTTGGGAAATACCTGGAGATTTTAGGGATGGCACCTGAGGATGGCGGGGTTTGGGAGGGGAGGGACTTCGATGGGGTATAATGCCATAGAGCTTGTTATGTCTGGACATAAGGAGTCATGCCTGGACCTGTCTGGCAGGCCACCTATATGGAGAGTGGGGAGGCACGTCTGGGCTTGTCTGGGCAGGCCACCGAGTCGGAGCCTGAAGCCCCAGAACAAAGGCTGGCCGGATCCTGGAGCCTGCCTGCGGATTGGCCCCTGAGGGCAGCCAGCCAATCGGGAGCCTGGAGGCCATTTGAACTCACCAATCGCATGGGGGCTGGGAGTGGCTTAGGCGTATACAGTTAGGGCAGTTGCCCCGTGTAAAGCATTCCTGTCGAGATGCAATAAACGGCTGCTTGTTGAAATCACTCTGCCTTCGCCTCTGCCGTGTCAAACCCACTGTTTAACAGAGCCCACCTTCCAAAGCGGCCATTTTCTCCAGGGGAACTGATCTGTAATGTCAGATCTTCACCCTCCCATCTGGAGGCTGGCAACCCTAGTGTAATTCTGGGACACCTTCAGGCCCCACCTGGAGGTCAGCCATCTCATTCCAGAAGCTGGCGCAAAAGTCGGAAGCGCAAACCCCTGCATGAGAGTGGCTGCCCTCGGGAAGCCTATTTTTCTCCCTGGGGTTCGGCAACAGTACAGGCGTCATCACCAGTGTTCCCTCTAAGCTGAGTTACTGTGAGCTAGCTGACAGTTTTTTGGCCTCCGGCTCACACATTTTTGTCTTCGCTCAGGAAGGATGGCTCCAGAGCAAACTAATTTATGCAGCAGCCAAATCGCTGGCTCACAGTTTTAATGCCAGTAGCTCACAAAGTAGAATTTTTGCTCACAAGACTCCATAGCTTAGAGGGAACATTGGTCATCACAGCCTCTTCCTCTAGCTGCTGACTCAAGGAAGGCAAACGATGTGGGTTTTTTTGGGGGGGAGCCAGCCCGGGAGGGTTGTGCCTTGCCTGCTGCCGATTGAGGCATTCGTCTTGCCCACGTACAGCCTTGGAGAAGAGAGACACAACAGGCTGCCGAGGCCCTCGGCCTCCAGTTTTCAGATTGAAAAAAGAGTAAACATTCTAAGAGACACTTGTTTGTTTTGCAAATGGAGAGCTGGATAGCTTTCCCCCTCGATAGCTTCCCTCCCCGAGCATTTCCCCTTGGCGCTAATCAAGCTAATTACAACACGGATGGTACTTCTGCATCCCAAGTCCATTCTTTGCAACACTTCCGAATGGGGCATAAGGACTCAGAGATCTTCGGCCCAATCTGCATCTAGCATTTGCTCTGCTGTTTTACCAAACCCGCGCTGGAACAGAAATTCCCCTCTACATTGCATGCCACTTTCACTTTGATTGTCAGATCCTATGGCAGTGTCCAGACTGCATGTGCTTTCACTTCCTTTGATCTCTCATTTTTATGGTACCGTCTGCATAGATTGATGGCTGTTTTATGGCCATTCAGGGGCGACTCTGCAGTCAGTACAGCGTTGGCCCGGGGCATTTGAATGTGGTTCTGAGTTGCATATTTTTGGCCCATTCTCAGGGCCGGCTCACCCACTAGGCGAACTAGGCATTCGCCTAGAGCGCCGGGCCCTGGATGGGGCGCCAAGCTATGCCTTCCCCCCTCCTGCCCCCCTTTGGTGGTGGCAGTGGGGCAGTGGGGGGGGAGGTGGTGGTTGCAGGAGCAAAAGGGTGGCTGGCTCCAGAGGGTTCCAGGTCTCCAGGCCCCACCGGGAGGTTGGCATCTGTGCCATAAGGCAGCCTCGCCTAGGGCGCAGAAACACCTCGAGCCGGCCCTGCCCATTCTGCATCTAGCATTTGCTCTGCTGTTTTACCAAACCCACGCTGGAACAGAAATGTCCCTCTTACAGGGGTCATTTCGAGAAGAAACGAGCCAGAATGGCGTTCCGGAAGTAACGAGCCCAGGAGTAGGGAACCCAGGCATGCTTGCATGCCTGCCCTTTGCTTCCCCAGCCAGCCTGTGGCATGAGGTTGACTGGGAAAGGGGAGGGCAGGCAGGCAGACATGCCCCCTTTTCCCCTGAGCCTCTTTGCTTTTGCAGAGAAACTCGGGGAAGTGTTGTTTTTTTTTAATTTTAACCATGCTTGGGTTCCCTGCCCGATCTTCTCCATGTGCCCCGCGGCCGCCCTTTGTCAGTGGGTGTGGCATATGCAAATGAGTTGTGCAAATGAGCTCCTGCACCTCTTTTTCTATGAAATGACCCCTGCCCCTCTACATTGCATGCCACTTTCACTTTGATCGATTGTCGGATCCTACGGCAGCGTCCAGACTGCGTGCCGCTTTCGCTTCCTTTGAGCCCTCAGTTTTATGGTACCGTCTGCATAGATTTATGCAGGGCTATTTTTGGGCAGGAACGCACAGGAACGGAGTTCCGGCTGGCTCCTGAGTTGGCCACGCCCTGCAGGAACTCATTAGCATAATAGGCCACACCCAAAAGCAGCAACTCATTAGGATTGGCTACATTAGGGGTGTGTGGCCTAACATGCAAAGGAGTTCCTGCTACAAAAAAAGGCCCTGGGTTTTGACCACAAACAAGTTAAACAGAATAAGAAGCAAAAGGTGGGTGTGGCTGGATGACCACACTTCTGGTAACATGGGGGTGTGGCCTAATATGCTAATGAGTGGTGCTTTCAGGGGTGTGGCCCAATATGCTAATGAGTTTCTGCTATTGGGTGTGGCCTATTATGCTAATGAGTTCCTGCTGGGCTTTTTCTACAAAAAGAGCCCTGGATTTATGGATGTTTTATGGCCATTCAGGGGCGACTCTGCAGTCAGTATGGCATTGGCCTGGGGTATTCTGAGCCATGTCTTTTTCTGTTCCTGGGTGGGTTTGGTAAAACAACGAAGCAATTGCTAGATGCAGACTGGGCCTTTGTGTGTGTGTGGACCTGACAATTAGCTTTTCTGGAACCCCTGACTTTTGGCTTTGGTTACTCTCTGCAGCCTTGCCTGTTACCTGCCCTGCTGGATCCCAGCCCGTGCCTCCTGGAGAAGCTGCATCAGTACAACGGGCCACCCAGGTCAGGGCCAATGCCCCCTCTAAGCTGTGGAGTCCTGTGAGCAAAAATTCTACTTTCTGAGCCACTGGCATTAAAGTTGTTAGCAGGTGATTTGGCTACTGCATCAATTAGTTTGCTCTGTGGCCCATCCCTTCCTGAGCGAAGACAAAAACGTGAAAGCCAGAGGCTAAAAAACTGTGAGCTAGCTCACTCTAACTCAGCTTAGCGGGAACACTGGTCAGGGCACTCAGAACAGAAGAAGAAGAAGAAGAGAAGAGATTGGATTTATACCCCGCCCTTCACTCCCCAGAGGAGTCTCAGAGCGGCTTACAAACTTCTTTCCCTTCCCCTCCCCACGACAGACACCCTGTGAGGTAAAAGAAGAAGGAGAAGAGATTGGATTTATACCCCGCCCTTCACTCCCCAGAGGAGTCTCAGAGCGGCTTACAAACTTCTTTCCCTTCCCCTCCCCACGACAGACACCCTGTGAGGTAAAAGAAGAAGGAGAAGAGATTGGATTTATACCCCGCCCTTCACTCCCCAGAGGAGTCTCAGAGCGGCTTACAAACTTCTTTCCCTTCCCCTCCCCACAACAGACACCCTCTGAGGGAGGTGGGGCTGAGAGAGCCCTGACAGAAACTGCTCTTTTTCAAGAACAGCTGTGCCAGAGTTATGGCTTGCCCAAGGTCATCCAGCCAGGTGCAAGTGGAGGAGTGGGGAATCAAACCCGATTCTCCCAGATTAGAGTCCGCGCACTTAACCGCTACACCAAACTGGCACTACACCAAACAGAGAATGCAACCCAGACGGACACTCTTGGTGGTGGCCATGGGAAGGCTGAACTAGTTGGATCTTTGGTGTGATCCAGCAGGGCTCTCCTTATGAATGGGGAGTCTTCCTAGTTCATCCCTGTCAAGTGTTTGTCCAGCCCTTGCTTCGAGACTGCCAGGGAGGGGGAGCTCACCCCCTCCCGAGGACGCTGATTCCACCGTTTAAAAATGTTGTTGGCATTTTTAAACAGCTAACCTCGTGGGTGTAGTGATGGGTCATCTAGTTCAGGAAAGGCTTCACTCGCTAGGCTCGCCATCCACGCACTACAACAGGGTTCAGGATAATGTCACTCGGGAGTGACCAGTCACTCTCCAAGCAAATAGGAGCAGCTCTCCACCCCTCCTCCAGTACTTCTGAAATGACGTCCTGATCCGTCCCTTTAAAGCAACCCCAGCAGTTTCTCCCTTCTTTTGTTTGGATGTACAAGGACGCGCACGTATGTTTGGGATCAGAAAACCACAGCTCCAGCGTCCTGTTTGGTGTAGTGCCAGTTTGGTGTCGTGGTGAAGTGCGCGGACTCTAATCTGGGAGAACCGAGTTTGGTTCCCCACTCCTCCACTTACACCTGCTGGATGACCTTGGGCGAGCCATAGTTCTGATAAGAGCTGTTCTTGAAAAAGAGACGTTTCTGTCAGAGCTCTCTCAGCCCCACCCACCTCACAGGGTGTCTGTTGTGGGGAGGGGAAGGGAAAGGAGTCTGTAAGCCACTCTGAGACTCCCTTGGATAGTGAAGGGTGGGGTATAAATCCAATCTCTTCTTCTTCTTCTTCTTCTTCACCTCTCCCCCTCCTTCACCCAGCCACCGTGCTCAGACTAGGAAAGGCACATCTGAGCCCTGCAGATCTGCTCTGAAACACTGTAATGTTTGTACAAGGCACCCACTAAGTCACCATTTTGTGACTGGCTCCACCCAATGAATCTCCATTTCGATACTCGCTCCACCCACGGAACTGCCATTTTGAGTCTGGTAGCTCCAGTCCCAAGGCCCTTGGGGGGAAAAAAAAGTACCTTCCAGAAACATACACTCTGCCTTCCCCAGCACGACAGAACCAAGCAATGGGCTGGATCCAGCGATCCATGGGTACAAAAATCGGAAATCGTTCTTGCCTTCCCACAGTCATTTCCAAGGCCTGGAAAGTATACTCCTGGACTTATGGGACTTTTATGAACTAAGAACCATGTGGGAAGTGGGTTGAGCTGAGGAGGGAGAACTGGTCGATATCACCTTCTCCTTCATCTGTCAGCACACCTTTGCAGGTGGAAGAGGCAGAAAACAAAATTCTATCTCCTTCTCCCTCCACATTCTGCCCCCTCTAACCTGTACGGCTGTTAGTCCATCTGGGTCCCATGAACCTGAAAATCATCTTCCACAAGTCATCTGAGATTGTTTTGAGCAGGAACTCATTAGCATAATAGGCCACACCCAACAGCAGAAGCTCATTAGCATATTAAGCCACACTCTGACATCTCAGCTCATTAGCATATTAGGCCACACCCCCATGTTACCACACTCACCTTTTGCTTCTTATTCCGTTTACTTTGTTGTCAAAACCCTGGGCTTTTTTGTAGCAGGAACTTCTTTGTATGTTAGACCACACACCCCTAATGTAACCAATCCTAATGAGTTTCTGCTGTTGGGTGTGGCCTGTTATGGTAATGAGTTCCTGTTGGGCGTGGCCAACTCAGGAGCTAGCCAGAACTCTGTTCCTGTGCGTTCCTGCCCAAAAAATAGCCCTGGTTTTGAGGGAGGGGAACATGGGAAAGATCCACAGATTTGTGGGACTTTTGCTTTCTCCAGTTGAAACATAATCCTACCCTTGTTTGTTTTTGGTCCTGGGAGGGAAAGAAGACAGGTGCCCCTCTGTGTCTGTCTTTCCCCCCCTTTCTAGAGCTAATAAAAACATGGGAAGGATAGGTTTCAACAAGCCAGGCTGTGTTGCGTTTGTCACAGTGGGACATGGAGACAGTGAGATGGTGGGGAAGGGAGAATCACGTACGCCAGCTGAGAGGCAGTTTGGTGTAGTGGTTAGGAGTGCAGACTCTAATCTGGGAGAACCGGGTTTGATTCCCCACTCCTCCACATGCAGCTGAGGTGTGACCTTGGGTCAGTCACAAGTTCTCTCAGAGCTGTTCTCTCAAGGGCAGTCCTCGAAAGATCTCTTTCAGCCCCACCTACCTCACAAGGTGTCTGTTGTGGGGTGGGGAAGGGAAAGGAGATTGTAAGCCGCTCTGAGATGTCTTCAGGTAGTGAAGAGTGGGGTATAAATCCAATGAGCTCCCAGAGGAGATGTGCAATTCCGCAGGGCCTGTAAAACATAGCTCTTCCGCCAGGGTTTTGGAGCCGCCGCCACCGCTAACCACCACCGTTAACAACTAACAACTGATAGCTGAAGGTGAGAGAGCCTTTGTCTCCCGGAACTTTTAATGACAGTTGGTGTCAGTCACCAGAAGGATAACTACAGGGCTTTTTTGTAGAAAAAGCCCAGCAGGAACTCATTAGCATAATAGGCCACACCCAACTGCAGAAACATATTAGCATATTAGGCCTGAAAGAGAAGCTCATTAGCATATCAGGCCACACACCCCACGTTACCAGAAGTGTGGTCATCCATCCACACCCACCTTTTGCTTGTCATTCTGTTTACCTTGTCTGTTGTCAAAACCCAGGGCCTTTTTTGGGTAACAGGAACCCTTTGCATGTTAGGCCACACACCCCTAACGTAGCCAATCCTAATGAGTTTCTGCTGTTGGGTGTGGCCTGTTATGCTACTGAGTTCCTGCTGGGCGTGGCCAACTCGGGAGCCAGCCGGAACTCCGTTCCTGTCCGTTCCTGCCCGTTCCTGCCCCAAAATAGCCCTGGATAACTACAAGAAGATCGCGGAACCAACTATAAGAAGAGTGGATTGTGTCATCACAGCCATCGGGAATTACTGTTATTACCACTTTATTGAGTTGTATCGTTAAATGATTTTAGAATTGTTTTAATTCAAATTAGTCGCATTTTATTGTAAATTATGTATTGATGTCATGTAAGCCGCCCTGAGCCGTCTTTGACTGGGAGGACGGGGTAAAAATCCAATCAATCAATCAATCAATCAATCAATAAATCTCCTCCTTCTCATCCTCCTTCTTTGAAAGGTAGACTCCAAATGCACTAAACTGATGTCACCTGTATGGCAGGTACTTCAGTTGGAGGCTGGTCACATTTATAAACTGACTTTATTTATAGCCTACCTTCCTTGCCGGGGCTCGAGGTGGATTATGCAGCGTATGACAACGAAGAGGAAGAATCCTGCATATCGCTACAGAATGGCCAGCTCACATATTATACGGTGTGGCTAGTGAAGGGGAGGGGCTTACCTCCACTTTCCCACCACCAGGTGAGTGTATGAACCGAACCACCAATGATAACCCTGCCTGGGGGTATAGCAAAGTCAGGACACTCCCCTGAGATCTCTCCATTTTCTGCCTCAGCCGCCGGTCCGACATGCACCAAAGAAAAGACTTTAGACCTGAAAATTCTATAATATTTGATCTAGGCAGCAGTGCCGGTCGCTAACTCCTTGAGCCGCTTTGAGACGGGCGGAATCTTGCAGCCTGTCAGAGACACAAAGGGCAATAATAGAATTCTCCGTAATGCTGTATGTCGGATTTGTTCTCCGTGCATGAAATGTCGACGTCGGGTGCCAAGCCTATTCAGTTCACCAGCGAGGAAAGCAGAGTTCCATGACTAGCATAAATTGGGGGAAATGTGCCTAGATTTGTTTATTTTCCTTCATTGTGTGGGCTTCTGCTAGCTATTGGACGAAGCAAGGACAATGAACACTGAAGCTTTCTATGCTTGGAAGTTCTTTCCAGCATATCTTCACAGCCACAAGGACTACAAGTTTGCTTTCTAGGAAGAATGAGTCAAGGGCCAATGTGGAATCATTGTTTGAGGGCCGGATTAGGAGAGGACACCTAGGTGCAAAAGAGGCTTGCCAGTCCAGCAGTTGGGGTGGGAATTCCCCACCTCCAGGGTCCTGTTGCCCAGCACGACTTCAAACAGTGGTGGGAATTTTTTTCTTTAAAACAGGGTGTCAAACGTGCGGCCCAGGGGCCAGATCAGGCCCCCAGAGGGCTTCTATCAGGCCTGCACTGGAACTGGCCATTATCCTGCTTCCAGTTCTGTTGCTGCTGCTGCATCATAGCTTGCTTCACCAGACTCTCTCAATCGCTCAGCCATTTCATGTTTCCCCCTGGGTCCCAGACTCAGAACTCTGAGCATGAGATTTCTGTGGTGAATATCAATAAATCAAAAGTAGGTCTGCAGCTTACAGTTACACACTTGACGGGCATACTCAAGATGGCAACAGCACAGACATTTCGATGCAGCAATTCAGAGCAAGAGGTGTCAGTTATCAGAGACTGTTAAATAAACAAAATATTGCAAGAGTGCTCATGTTTTAAGCATGTTTTTATTTTAAGTTAAGAAAAAAACCTCTGTGTTTGTGTCTTTTATACAGTTTATATCTCCACTACCTGGCATTACATTTTATGACACACGTGGCCCGGCCCAACAAGGTCTCATTTATGTCAGATCCGGCCCTCATAACAAATGAGTTTGGCACCCCTGCTTTAAAACCTGGTGGCATTGTGTATGTCACGGCTCCTGCTGACTGTGAGCAAGCAGCTCCCGTTGAGTGCGAACAAGCGGATCCAGCAGAGGATCAAAGTGCTGCTGGGGATGAGCTCTCGATGCTAGAAACTCTCGCACCTGATGGGGCTGAGATTCCAGAGGCTACCCCAGCAACAGCTGAGGCAGAAGCACGCTCGGACAGTTCTCCTCCTGATTCGCCCCCACTTGAGGGAACAGCACTGCCGGGAGATGGCAGCCCGGCGGCGAGAGGCACACATGCGTGGCAGATGCTCATTCAGCCTCGAGTATTAGCAGGAGCCGGGACTCGCTTGAGGCGCGCTAATTGCCAGCAGGCATACAGGCTATTTAACCCATGCCCTCACGCCGACAAATCGTGCCAGCAACTAGTCTCTTCGGACGAAAGCTCTGCACCTCCTCACTCGTGATCCCAACTCCTGATTCCTGTCTGGATTTCCTCGGCTCCTTGACCTTGGCTTGAACGACCACGCTTTGACTCTGCACCCCAAACATTTGACTCTCTGGCTCTTGACTCTTTTGGACTCTGGTTTCCTGATGACTCTAATGGTTTGTGCTTTGAACTTGGTTTCCCGATTGGTTTGCTTGCCTGGCTCTTGACTTTGGACTGTACCTTGACCACCCTGCTCTTGTTTTGTGCATTGGACTTGATTTCCGGCTAACTTGCGTGACTGGCTCTTGACCTCGGACTGTATCCTGACTACCTCGCCCCTGCCTAGCCCCGCATCATGACAGTGTACGCTCTTATGTCACTTCTGGGGAAAACTCTAGGAATTGCTGAAAACTCTATGGTTTTACAACAGAGTATCCAGAGACTCCTAGACTGACCTTCTAACACTTCTGAATTTTCCCCAGAAGTGATGTAATGGCACACATGATGTCATGGTCCTCCCCATGTCCCCACCCTCAAACCTCCCACTGGTTGCCTGGCAACCCTAGTTCAAACACCTACCTGCCAGGAAGCCTCTACATTACCTTAGGCCAGTCAACCTATTCTATTCACATTTGCTGTGAGGGTACCAGCCCAATCTCTTTGGAGGAAGGGTGGGATAAAAGAATGACAACAAACCTGCCATGTTCTGAGGAACAAAGAACTACAACCCAAATACAGCCCCATGATCTCCTCTCACCTCTTAAATATGTAATAAAATGTAAACCTTGTTCCCTTCCCTGAAAGCCCCTGGAGTCTCTTCCGTATTCCTGTCCAGCAGCCAACCTACCTTTACCTGCCCCCCCCCATCCTCAGCTTCCATTCTTTCCTTCCCCCCGGCAGCCTTTACCTAGGAAAACTGTGGCCCAGTTACATGGTGCTGGCTACCAGGTCAGGTCCAGTTGTGCGGTGAGAAAACCCAGTAAGGTATCCAGGGGGTGCCTCCTTTCCCCATGTATTCCCTTCACCACAAGTGTAGGGGCCATGACTCAGTGGTCCAATCTGCATTGGTCTTTCCTGCCGCTGTGCCAGCAGTCCCAAATTCTCTCACAAATCTCTGTCTGCATTGCTTGCTGCAGCCATTCCCATATTGTATCAACTCAGCATTGGCTGTCTGCATCATTTTATTGCCCTGCTCTGAGGTCACTACGGCGTCTTACTGGGTTCTGTGGATCTGGTTTTCAGCCATAACTATTGCTCCTCCCTGTCCCTGAGCCGCTGTGAGCAATAAGCAGACAACTGGAGCAAAATCCTCCCCCCTCCCCTGTTTCTTCTCCGATCATGTTTCTTTCGCTGGTGGGTTAGAAGCAGGGCTAATCCAGCTGGCTTCCGAGCCTGCCCCTCCCCTCCCTGCCCCGCCTGGAGGTTGGCAACCCTACTTTAGGTCTGTATGGCCAGGCTGGGGTTGGTACATGATGGTATATTATTTTCAACCAAAGTTTGATTCGTTTATACTTGCTGCGGAAGAAGATCAGCAGACACCACAATCTCCAACAGGAGAACAATTCAAAGGCGAAAACCAACCATTTGTGATGCCTGGCACGACTACCACCTCTCCCATTGGCTGCCCATCGCTCGGCGCATGATCGCCCCTCACGGAAGTAGTTCCGGCTGGGCGCATAAAAAACACTTCCAACAGGCCTCGTGCACACTTGAAGCCATGGTGTCGAGCGTGGCTGTTCAGGCAGAGGAAGGGGGGACTGCGAAAGGCTCGCCTCGATACTCCAGGCGCCATCATCTTCTCTCCCTGAGCCGGGGTGGGGAGGAGAAAGCCGGTCCTCTGCCTCTGTAGTAGTACCCATCACTCCTGGGGGTGCTGACCGGCAGGGAGAAGGCAGGACCGTCTCCAGCTTATTTTGCACCCTAGGCGAGAATCCCTTATGCCCCCCCCGCGTCCACCAATTTTCAAAAATAAATGCATTTTAGGAAGAATAAAAAACACAAATAATCAAGAAACTCCCAGAGTATGGGGCCGGGTGCAGTTTGGTGCCCCTAAGGGCCATCCCGCTCTAGGCAATCGCCTAGTTCGCCTAGTGAGTGAGCCAGCCCTGGGAGAAGGTGGAACTGTACTGCCATGAGTAACATCCTCAAGGGCTGCAAGGTAAACCTCCGGCCAGAGGGGGGGGAAGGGAGCAGGCCCGTAGCTAGGAATTTCTAATTCGGGGGCATATCAAATTCCTGGGGGGCACTAGCTAATTAATTAAAGTTAATTTACTTAAAGTTGAAGATCTTGGGCCACCCAGACAGAGTCTTTACTTCTCTGCCCTTCCCCTGACATTTCCAGGCACTGACCCTCTGCACCCCCTACTGCACCCGCTGGCCCTCACCTGCTTGCTGGGGTGGCCGCGCAGGCTTCCCCCAGCTGCTGAAGAGGTCCTTGAGGAGGTGCAGGTTGAGGCCGAAGCCCCTTGGCCTGCCGCCCGTCGGCCAGAGGCTGCAGCACGAGCGCCCGTGGACGCGCTGCGCTGGGAGCGGCCCCCATTTGAAGTTGCAGAGCGGGCGGAAGGGGCGGCGGCGCACTGTGCACCCCTGGGATTGGGCCCAGGACGGCTGCTGGAGAGACGGGTGAGCAGCCCTTCGGCGCCTCGCCCACCACACTAGGGTTGCCAAATCGACTTACCTCGCCGGCGGGGGACTCTGGGGTGGCTCCCGGAGCGCATGCGTGCCGCATGCACGTCACAGGCAAGTGACGTTATGACACCGGGCACGCTGGGGACAGTGCCACAGCCATTTGAGGGGAAAACTCTATGTTTTCCCTCAAAGATCTGTTATATTTTTAAAAGGGCTCTTAAGGGTTCAGAAAGTTGATTATTGCATAGCGTCAATATATGTTATGAATGTACTGTTGTATATATTGTTCAAAATAAAAAACACTTATTGGAAAAAAAAGGACTCTGGCCCCGCTCCCAGCGTGCCCGGCGTCATGACGTCACTTGCCTGTGACGTGCACGCAGGGGTGGGGTTTCCCCCGAGGCCCAATTCCTCGGGGGCGGAAATCGGACCTCCAAAGCGAGGGGAAATCCGCCACCCGGGGGGAATTGGCAGCCCTACGCCACACCCGGGTCCTCGGCCACAGCGTCCACCTCCGGATCCCAGCTTTGGGTGGAGAGCAAAGGAGACCACGGTGCCCTGATCCTCCACTGTCAATCCACATTCCCAATGGAGTGCGCCAGGTGACCGGTGCTTCCCTAAGCCGGGCAGTTAAGCAGAGCTCCGGCTTAGGGCGGGAAGCCCTGCTGCTTTACCAGGGAGGACCAAACCGTGAGGGGCCCTCCCCTGACCATTTAGCTATGGGGGAAGGCAAGAAGAGGCAGCAGATGGAAAGTCGTGGGGCCTTTGAAATAAGTGGGGGGGGGGCCGGCCCCCAAAATGAGCCAATGTAGCTACGGGCCTGGAAGGGAGCGCGCCCGCTTTCTCTCTTTCCTCTCCGGCTGTGTCGCACAGAAGAACGATGGGCGTCAGTTGAAGACGATAGACGCTGGTTCTCCCCATCACAACGCAGTCTCTCCCCCCCCCCATTATACTCTACTAGGAAAAAGGCCTGTTGTGGAAATAAATACAACGGCCTCTAGAAAGAGGCTCTGGGTGGGTGCCTCGGCCTTGGACACTCAGTGTCAATTTGCTGTGGTGACCTCAGCAGGGTATAATGACACTGAGTCCACCATTTTCTCCAGAGGAACTGATCTCTGCTACCTAAAGAACAGTTGTAATTTTGAGTGATCTCCAGCCCTCACCTGGAGATTGGCAAAGATGGTTCCCCAGAAGGGAATAGTTGGTTTGGAGGGTGGAGTCTATGGCTTTGTACCTGTCCGAGGTCCCACGCCTCCTGAAACCTCACCCTCTCCAGGCTCCATCCCATAAGGATACAGAGGCCACCATTTTCTCCAGGGGAACTGATCTCTGCCGTCTGGAAAGCAGTTGTAATTCTGAGTGATCTCCAGCCCTCACCTGGAGACTGGACACATTTTACCTCAGAACAGCAAAACTGTTTAGAATGTTAGAGGCAAAATGTTAGAGAGCCAGTTTGGTGTAGTGGTTAAGTGTGTGGACTCTAATCTGGGAGAACCGGGTTTGATTCCCCACTCCTCCACTTGCACCTGGGTGGATGACCTTGGGCAAGCCATAACTCTGGCACAGCTGTCCTTGGAAAAGAGCAGTTTCTGTCAGAGTTCTCTCAGCCCCACCCACCTCACAGGGTGTCTGTTGTGGGGTGGGGAAGGGAAAGGAGTTTGTAAGCCGCTCTGAGACTCCAAGTGAAGGGTGGGGTATAAATCCAATCTCTTCTTCTTCTTCTTCTTCTTCTTCTTCTTCTTCTTCTTCTTCAAAAGCCAATCAAGTCGCATATGCAAACAACCTCTGTGTTCTGACTGGCTATGGGGGGGAGAGGATTAGCAAACTGTTTAGAATGTTGGAGGCAGGACTCAGGCAAAGCAGCCAGTGGATAGGGAGACCCTCTGAATGACAGATCAGAGAGCGAACTGATTTTGGAGCGTGTGGAATGTTCTAGAGAAGTGCCACTACCATTCGGCTTTTATTTATAAGGGAGATGTGGAGAACAGCCGCAATCCCTACGCTGGGTTCAGAATGCAGTCCTCCTGGTTTGTCCATTCCTGTGATGCCATTGATGCAAGTTCTTAGTGCGAATGAACAACAACAACAAAAACCCCCGTAAGAAATGTGTCTGTTTGCAGATTGATTGGCTATAACAGCAGCAATAAGCCAAGCTAAGCTGGGAGGAAAAGCTAATGCCAATTATATTGGTGACAGAAGGATCTCTTAAAAAAGAGACAAACAGTTCCAGTCCATTTCTCAGAAGACCGTAGGACACTAATTCCCGCTTGTAGGACTCATGCACTGTGTTAACGAAAAGCCACTGGATGCTCCGCATAGAGTCTAATCAGTCGTTTTCTTTTCTTTTCTGCCGTTTCCACAGGAAAACTTTCCCCCTCCCCCTTCAACAGAAAACAGAGGGGAGATCATGCTCAGTGAAGTTAGAGATTATACCCCAAAGCTCTCCTTTCTCTGCTTGCTAGATAGCAAGTACTCCTTTTCCCAATGAGGGGGACTGTCATCCCCTCGCCCGCTTTTGAGTATTCCCATCTGGACTAGATAGATCCACCTGCAGTACAGTTCTGGAGAGGATGGGTCACGGGGACTGTGCGGGAGCGGCTAGCGTGGCCCCATGTTGAGTGGAGAGGGCTCTGACGGGCTCGGGTGGCCAACCTCCAGGTGGTGCCTGGAGATCTGCTATTACAATTGATTCCCAGAGGAGAGATCAGTTCCCCTGGAGGAAAATGGCTGCTTTGGAGGGTGGACTCCTGGCATTGTTGTTGTTGTCCAGTCGCACAGTCGAGTCCAACTCTCCGCGACCCCATGGACCAGATCACGCCAGGCCTTCCAGTCTTCCGCCGTCCTCTGAAGTTGGCTCAACTTCATGTTCGTTGCATCGATGACACTGTCCAACCATCTCATCCTTTGCCGTCCCCGTCTTCTTTGACCTTCAATCTTTCCCAGCATCAGGGTCTTCTCCAGTGAGGGCTCCCTTCTTGTTGTTTTATGTATGGCATTTGCCTCTATGTTCGCCGCCCTGAGCCCATGTTGGAAGGGCAGGATACAAATTTAATTAATCAATAATAAGTAAATAAATAAATATTGCCCACACTGCTCTCTTGTTTGCAGCCTAGACAGCTGTAGATCAAACAGGAGATGAAGCTCACACAACTGAGCATCCTGTGCCGCTTTTGCCTCCTGGTGCAGCAGCAAGCCATATATGTACATCCACACTGGCATCCACGTCCCTCCAATCCGCTCCCTCCGATCCGCTTTGCTGTTTTTCACATCTTAGTTAATGCTTCTTCCTTCCCCGGGGCATACCTGGCTTCCTCTGCACTTTAGAACTGAGCCTTTGCTTCACAAGCTGGGGCGCCTGTTGTCTTCGTTAGGTACCGTTCTGAGGATGAGGCAGTTAATTAGGAAGTTAATTTACCTATGAAATGCATTAGGGTTCAGGAAGCGTCCTTGGAAGGAGTGAGACAGTTAATTACTCAGCTAAATTAGCCACAGCCCCTGGTGGCACATGCTTGCATGCTCAAATGAACATTAGTCTCTCTGTGCACAGAAAAAAGTTCTGTGTTTTATGTGTCACTTTCCTTTAGCGCTGTTTGGATCCGCGTGCGTTTCTACCCTGCATTTTGCTAGTACTCCAAATGGCTGTTCTGTATGAGGCTGAAGTTGGTCCCCGGTTCCCTTATTCATATTTCCCAGTTCTTTATGCGCAATCTCTGGAGTGTGGGGATGAGTGACTGGTCCAAAGATTGTTTGGGGTAGCAGCTTGGCCCTGAGTTTCTGCATGGGCAATTATCCTGAGGGCTTGGACTATAAGGAAGGCCGAGCGACGAAGAATAGATTCTTTTGAACCATGGTGCTGGAGAAGACTCTTGAGAGTCCCTTGGACTGCAAGGAGATCAAATCAGTCAATCCTAAAAGTAATCAACCCTGACTGTTCCCTGGAAGGCCAGATAATGAAGCTGAAGCTCCAATACTTTGGCCACCCAATGAGAAGGGAGCACTCACTGGAGAAGACCCTGATGTTGGGAAAGATGGAAGGTCAAGGAAGACGGGGACGGCAAAGGATGAGAGGGTTAGACAGCGTCACAGATGCAACAAACATGAAATTGAGCCAACTTCAGAGGACGGCGGAAGACAGGAGGGCCTGGCGTGATCTGGTCCATGGGGTCGTGAAGACTCGGACTTGACTGTGCGACTGAACAACAACAAAAACCCCATTTTGAAACAATTGGCACAAAAACTGGACTTTTGATCAGGAAGCTGAATATGGGGATATAAGATATGCGGTGGTCCAAACTTTATTTCAGGGGTAAAGAGCTTTTAAATTGTCCTCAGTGTTTGTTATTGGATTCATGAATAAGGAACTAGGGTGTTTTCCAGACTGCAACCACCTTCCGGGTTTTCGTCGGTGTTGTGGCAGTTCTGAGGATCATGCTAGCGGTGTGATCATTACACAAGTACATGTTTTCTTCGTCCCCTCCCGCACCATCAGTGGTCTATCTATTCGTATTCACACTGCAGATTGGTTTTCTGTTTCCCCCCTTTTTTGCGCATGCACTGAAGCATTGCAGTTCTTCAGCAGCCTCAAAGGGGTGGAGAAATCCCCTCATGGGTGCATTCCCTGCCCACCACACCACACCTGAGAGTCATACCTGGTGTACATGCCTTACCCCTTATTGGTTGCCTCTTTTCCTGTGTTTGAGTATTCTCACATTGGATCCCCCCAATTTTTTTAATCCCTTTACCTGTCTTGCATCAGGTACACAGCTCACAACAGCTTGTTTGCTTCAATTGCATGTTTTCAGGCTAGCGCCATGCACTGCAAAATGTATTTGAAAATGGTGCCCAGGGACATGCTAGAATCTGCTCTTGAGTGTGAATGAAGGAACGGTAAGGAAAGCAATGATTGGCTGCTGGTATTGGACCTCCCAATGGGACTGGACTTTTGTTTCAGCCCAGGAGCCCTCCAACACTGGAACGCTGAAACCCTGGCATGCAAATAACAAAACAAACAGACAAAAGCCAGCCGAACCCACCCAAACTTGGGCCGCTGGGCAGCAATCCAGAGGCAGGGGAAAAAAACCCTTCAGATTTCAGCAAGAGGTGATCTTTCAAACTCAGTCTGCAATGGGGGGGAAAGTACGGGAAAAACTAGTTCAGAAAGAACAGGGGGGGAATGAAGAAAAACCAGGACAGCATGGGGATGTTAATGAAGTTGTCTGGACAGCAGAAAAAAAGATGGTGACATAGGGGAATGAAAACTGAAGAGGAGGAGGAGGGGGAAGACAGGGATAAGGAGGAAGAAGAAAGGAAGGGAGGAGGAGGAGAAGAAAGAAGGAGGAGAAGGAGGAAAAGTAGGAGGAGGAGGAGAAAAGTTGTATACCCTGCACTTCACTACCTGAAGGAGTCTCAGACCCAGGGCTATTTTGCTCCCAAGTTGACCACGCCTAGCAGGAACTCATTAGCATAGTAGGCCACACCCAACAGCAGAAACTCATTAGGATTGGCTACATTAGGGGTGTGTGGCCTAACATGCAAAGGAGTTCCTGCTACAAAAAAAGCCCTGGGTTTTGACAACAAACAAGGTAAACAGAATAACAAGCAAAAGGTGGGTGTGGCTGGATGACCACACTTCTGGTAACATGGGGGTGTGGCCTAATAGGCTAATAAGCTGTGCTGTCAGGGGTGTGGCCTAATA
>NW_015162502.1:280455-284398 GCF_001447785.1 Gekko japonicus
TCCTGCTGAGCTTTTTCTACAAAAAAAGCCCTGCTCAGACCAGTTTACAATTGCCTTCCCTTCCTCTCCTCACAAGAGACACCCTGTGAGGTCAGGGGGGCTGAGAGAGCTCTGACAGAACTGCTCTTGAGAGAACAGCTGTGAGAGATGTGTGGCTGACCCAAGGTCGCCCAGCTGGCTGCATGTGCAGAAGTGGGGAATCAAACCCGGTTCTCCGGATTAGAGTCCACCGCTCTTAACCACTACATCAAACGGGCAATCTAGAAAATGCCTAGGTAATACAAATATGGAACTGGGAACACACTTCAGCCTCCTAATCTTTTTGTTCACCAGCTCTAAGGTGTGCTGAGGTCATGACACGGTCCTCCTGGCCTCTGTATATTCTAACACGTCTACCCCAGCAGAAAGGGAATCACCTATGCAAAGCTCATTAAATTCATATTTGGCTTTGAAAAATTTCCACTCCCCGCAGGGAAGGCAAGTAGCCTGTTTCCTCCATCACTTCTACCATGGGCTAAAAGCAGTGAAATGAACACCACATCTAAATGGCCTATTTCTTATCCAAGATGAGCAATTCAGCCCCCTCTCCCAGCTCTCAATTGGAAAGCAGAAGAAACGAAAGAACAGAAAAGGGTGACTTCTAAAATACGTGAGAATAGGGGCAGTAGGAAAAGAACAATTCCAGATCGCAAGATATCATTGAAACAGGATACTGGATTAGATGGTCCGGTGACGTGTTCTTATTGTTTATCGAAATTTCACCAGTCCTGAAATGAGAACACACGCCCACATGCATATTCTCCAGTTAAGAAAACTTTGTGCAAAGAGTAAAATAAACCATAAAGGAAACATAAAACGATGGTTAAAGAAAACTATTTTGCTAAGATCTAAAGCTGACAAAGGAGCTGCGGTGGCTCAAGTGGTTAAGACGCTGAACTGCAGGCTGTGGAAGGTCGGTAGTTCAGCAGTTCGAGACCTGAGTGTGCCGCATGACGGAGTGAGCTCCCGTCTCTAGTTCCAGCTCCTGCCAACCTAGCAGTTCGAAAGCAAGAAATTGCAAGTAGATAAATAGGTACCGCTTCGGTGGGAAGGTAACAGCGTGCCGTGCGCCTTGGTGTTTAGTCATGCTGGCCACATGACCACGGAAACGTCTTCGGACAGCGCTGGCTCTTCAGCTTTGAAACGGAGATGAGCACCGCAACCCTAGAGTCGGATTCGACTGGCTTTCGAGCAAGGGAACCTTTACCTTTACTTTAAAGCCGACAACCAACAGAACAACACATAGCAAGAAATAGCAAAGACCAACAAAAAACAACTGTGAGCTGAATTACCCCAAAAAAATATATACAAAAGGAGACTTCAACAAAGTGAAATACACATGTAATCAAGAATGAATCTATACATATAATCCATCATAGGAAAATACAGAAGCCCACAGGATCCATGAAAGGAAAATACTAAGTCCAGAGTAGATATCCAACACTTAGGTGCTCACTAAAGCTTAGGAGACCTTGCCCATAAAGAAACTGAATAGTATTGTCTTATAAGGAAATGGAATGAGACTTCCTATAGTTGTTCTTTGTTCCTGAGGAAGGACCAGAAGTCTGAAACACTGCATACTACCTAGGAAAAGTGTTGGATATCTACTCTGGACTTTGTATTTTCCTTTCATGGATCATTGTGGGCTTCTGTATTTTCCTATGATGGATTATATGTATAGATTCATTCTTGATTACATGTGCATTTCACTTTGTTGAAGCTCTTTTTGTATATATTTTTTGCGGGTAATTCAGCTCACAGTTGTTTTTTGTTGGTCTTCACTAAGATCTAAAGCCGCCCATTTTCAAGATAACGGAAAGATCAGAAGTAGGGTTTTTTTAAAAGGGCAGATCTTTAAATGGGTAATTAATAAGATTTCTGTATGGAAAGGCATTCTCCACCCTAGTCACCTTTGTCTCTTCCAGAGCCGGGGCCATTGGCATTTCACAGACGGCTGAAGAAGATGGATGGCGCGTAAATGAGTTTGGTTCCTATTACTTGTCTCCTTCTAGTGAGACGCAATTCATAACACACAAAAGTTGTCTGCTTTTCTCTGAAAGATGCGAGAGCAGTGGAAAGATTCCTCAAACAAACAGCCGTTCATGTGCCAATAACTGTTCCACTTCAGAATACAGGAAGCGAATTCTCCCCCCTCCCCGTACAGACAAATGTTTCTCCACAGTAAAAAGGGAACACAGTTTCTAATCCAGCATATCTTCTCTATGTGCTGGGTTCTCTGCAGCCCTTTCCCATAGGGTTGTCAACCTTTGGGTGGGGCCTAGATATCTCCTAGAATTACAACTGATCTCTGGGCTACAAAGATTAGTTCCCCTGGAGAAAATGACTGCTTTGGAGGGTGGAATCTGTGGCATATTACCCTGCTGATATCCCTCTCCATCTCAAATTCCACACTCTCTAAACTCCATCCCCTAAATGTCCAGAAATTTCCTAAACTGGAGTTGACAACCTTGTGTTTCCCATCATTGCAATTTTGGCGCTCCAAAGGAGCCAGTTCCATCCGGTCATTCGATTCTCATTTTGTCAGAACGTTCTAGAGTGTGTTAAACTGAGGTAAAAGTGTGAGGTACACAGTGTGTGTTAAACTGAGGAAAAGATCTGTTTGCTGGGAGAGAGAAGATACCTGGCCAGCACATTTTCTGAAATTTCGTTCTCCCCCCACCCCCCATTGACCAAAAAAAATCTTATTATAGGTCATTCAGGTTCTCTCATGAGAACGTCGTAAAAGGGCCCCTTTTCTAATTTCATTTGTGGAATCACATCAAAACGGGGAACGTTTCTTTTGCCATCTCCTCTCACGAACCTCTCTCCTCGCTAAATCCTGAGGTGATGCTTGGGCCTTTTCCTTTTGGCACTCTATGTGGCGTCTTCCATTCCATGCGCCACATTTAACCGATGCACCTTCCTGTCTCCTTAACAAGGGGCTTCAACTGCCTTTTTCGCTTATTGTCTGTTAACTTTAGAGGTGAGCACATCACTCTGTGAAATCAGAAACGTTTGTGAAGTGTAGTGGGTTAGACGCGTAACGAAAGCATGGAGACTGATGTATCGATCAGCATAGCTTTACTGGTACACAACAAGACTAAAGACTAACGGCCGGCCGGCCAACTATATACAGGCCAGGGGGCCACCCCTGGTCCCATTGGCGGGTTTGAATGTCCCGCCACGGTCCCATTGGTTTCCCCTTTGGAGGGACTAGAATCCTAGTTCCCATTGTGGTCCGATGCTGAAGCTCAGGTATGTGCGCTGACCCCCGGTGGCGGTCAGCGGACACTACATCCCTCCCCCCATAGTTCGGACCCTCCTCTATGTCACATACTCTTTTAGGTACGAGGGGGACCGTCGTACTCTTGCTGACCGTCGGGGGGTCGGCACTGGTATCTCCGGAATTCCGACCACCGGGCCGGGTTCTGCAACAGGGGGAACTCGAGCCTCTGCTTCTGCCGCCTCCGCAACGGGGGGTCCCTCGGCCGATACCGGAACCGTGGGGGCCTGTGCCGGGCGCTCTTCTGCTGGCAAGTCCTGTGCAGTCGCCTCGGATGGGGTCTCCCTCGGTTCCGTCCGCTGTCTCGTTTCCTCCTCCGTCGGGGCCTCCGGTAGGATTCGCTGTCTGAGCTGGTCGATGTGTCTTCGCCAGATCTGCCCGCACTCCGTGGACACCTCGTACATCACGGTGCCCAGGGGACGGATGATGCGGCCTGCGATCCACTCCGGGCCTCGGCCGAAGTTCCTGGCGAGAACCGGGTCCTCTGGGAAGAACCCCCGTGGTGCTTCTCTCTGCTCTACAGCATTCCTCTGGTCTGGGGCCCGGTCAGGGTGCAGGCGGTCCAGAAGGATCGTTGGCTTCCGACCCATCAGCAGTTCCGCCGGGCATCTTCCGCTTGTA
>NW_015162502.1:286592-287567 GCF_001447785.1 Gekko japonicus
GTTACTATGGTTTGCGCATCAGCAGTCGCCTCGTCTACTGGCAACTGCTGGTAGGCCTGGGCTAGATCCAGCTTGCCGAAGATCTTTGCCCCCCCTAGGGTGGCCAGTACATGGCTAACCAACCCAACCCCCTTTATGGGCACCCGATTTCTCTGAAAGTCCATAAGGGTGACCTGCGCTGGCCGCAACCGCGGCCCCCCCTTGGGGCATAGTTGCCTGAGCGTGGCCTCCGAGATGATGGAGGCCGCGGAGCCAGAGTCTATCTCCATGCGGCAGGGGGACCCTTCAATTGTTACGGTTGCCATAAATTTGGGGTGGGCCGACTTCCCGGGGAGTTGGAGTACCTGTTCCTCGGTGTGCGCAATCCTATAGAGATCCTCGCTGTCTGCGCCGTCCTCGAAGTGGGCCTCCGCTCGGTGACGCAGAGGCTGGCCACGGCTGGGGACCTTGGCGCGACAGGCCCGTGCGATGTGCCCGGTGCGCCCGCAGGTCCTACAAACCGCTCCCCGGAATCGGCAAGTCTTTCGGTCGTGCGGATCCCCACAGCTGGCACACCCGGACGTGGCTATACTGGGCTGCGGACGACCTGAGCTCGCGTTCGCAGCGGGGGCGCGGCGCGGTAGCGGAGCTTGAGTGCGGTGGACGTCCTCGTCCATGCTGTTGAGCGGCCCGGTGCTGGCCTGATGTGCGGTAGAGGTGGCTGGGTGAGACCGTTCCCAAGCGGAGGCGGTGGCCATGGCCGACGTGATGGTAACCTTCTCGCCCTCCATGATGCGTCGCCTCAGCTTTTCCTCCCGCAGACCTGCGACGAAACGGTCCCTCAGGGCCATCTCCAAATAGCCTTCGAACTTACAGTCCGCAGCTAGGCGGCGGAGCTCGGCGAGATACTCCGCGGCTGTCTCGCGGCCTAGCTGGTTCCGATGCTGGAACGCCACGTGGCAGGTCATCTCCGACGGTTTCGGCGTGTAGTGGTTC
>NW_015162502.1:287763-307061 GCF_001447785.1 Gekko japonicus
ATAGCTTTACTGGTACACAACAAGACTAAAGACTAACGGCCGGCAGGCCAACTATATACACGGCCAGGGGGCCACCCCTGGTCCCATTGGCGGGTTTGAATGTCCCGCCACGGTCCCATTGGTTCCCCCTTTGGAGGGACTAGAATCCTAGTTCCCATTGTGGTCCGATGCTGAAGCTCAGGTATGTGCGCTGACCCCCGGTGGCGGTCAGCGGACACTACAGTTTGCCATGAAAAGAGAGAGAGAGAGAGAGTGGGGGTGAGAGGAAGAGCTGAAATCCCATTTTCTCTCTGCCGCTTGACGGGAAATGGCCTGTCAGAGCCAGCAAAGGCTCTCTTGGAGCAGTGGCTGAATTCATTACTGAGCCCTAGGCGCCACCGTCAGCACTTCTGGAAAGAAAAGCATTTGTAAAGCAGAGAGGGTCAAGGCCCACCAAGCTCATGAGGTCCCCATCTCCAGGATCTGCTTTCCTGACTCAGAGCTTGGTGGCGGCAGGCATTCTGGGCCCCGCTGGCCTGAGAAGCCGGCAGCTGGGAAACCTAAGGCCCGCCACCACCCCCAAAAGACCACCCACAAGCCTTCCTCTCCACCCCCTTTGTTCTCCAAGCATGCCCCTTTCGTTCTGGGGATTTGCGTTTCCATTAGCGTCTGTTTGGTGGCTCCATCTTTCTTTACACTGGCATTACCACGGCGGCTTAATTTGGCCGCCTCGAGCTTGCTCCCGCGTGCTTCTTGATACTCGCAAGCGTCGACAGAGAGACATGAGCAGTTTTAGGGGTGCCAACTCCGGGTTGGCAAATTCCTGGAGATTTGGAGGCGGGGCCTGAGGAGGACCGGGGGGGGGGATATGAGGCCATTGAGTTCACCCTCCAAATCAGCCATTTTCTCCAGGGGAACTGACGTCTATCATCTGGAGGTCCACTGGAATTCTGGGAGATCTCCGGGCCCCACCTGGAGGCTGGCAATCCTATTTATGAGACTGAGGCATGGTTGCTTGTCTCTCCAGACCCCCACGTCTGGGGCCTTCCCTTTATGAAGGGATTTCCATTCTTTTTTTCCTATTTAAAGATGATTTTGAATTAGGGTAGCTAACTCCAGTTTGGGAAATTCTTGGAGATTTGGAGTGAATCCTCGAGAGGGCGGGGTCTAGGAAGGGGAGGGACCTCAGCAGGGTATAATGGAGAAGAAGAAGAGATTGGGTTTATACCCCACCCTTCACTACCCGAAGGAGTCTCAGAGCACCTTACAAACTCCTCTCCCTTCCTCTCCCCACAACAGACACCCTGTGAGGGAGGTGGGGCTGAGAGAGAGTCCTCTCGAGGACTGCTCCTGAGAGGACAGCTCTGAGAGAACTCGTGACTGACCCAAGGTCACACCAGCAGCTGCACGTGGAGGAGTGGGGTATCCAACCCGGTTCTCCCAGATTAGAATCCGGGCTCCTAACCACTACACCAAACTGGCTGCCATAGAGTCCGTCCTCAAAAGCTGCCATTTCCTCTACGGAACTGATCTCTGTCATCTGGAGCTGAGTTGTAATGCCGGGAGATCTCCAGGACCCACCTGGAGGTTGGCAACTCTATTTGCAATTCTGTTTTCCCCAGAATTGACAGTCCTTTGTTGTGCTAGGGATGGCTCCGGGGACACTCCCCCACCCCTGCCACTCACTTTCCCTTTTGACAGCTCAGGGGGAACCGAATCTTCTGATCTGTATCTTTTTAATGTTATATAAACATACCCTAACACCGCATACCTCCGCATAATTGACATGGATTACATAATTAATTGCCAAAAGTATATCCATATCTCCGATCAAGTCCTCCCCCTATCACATACCGATCACTAAGGGCGGGGAGAGGAGAGGAAACAAAAAACACCCCAAAGCTTCTTTCTTGATTTAATGTTTCAGATTATTCTGGTTCCAGAATTGTGCCAAAAGGGACAAACTTTTGGACAAACTTTGGACAAACGTTTGGACAAACTTTTACTGAGATCACTGTTTCTTCTCCTACACGTCTATTTTAAAGCCGTCAACTGATCTCTGTTTGTTTCTGTGATTGTCAGAGAGAGCCTCCTGCTTTTGGCAGGTTCTGGCACACGTTGTGAACACCTTTGTGTGGTCTCCGTGCTGTCCTTCACGGGGCCATCTTCTTCTCTCGTTTGCCACACATGAACACGCATGAAACTGCCTTATACTGAATCAGAACATTGGCCCATCAAGGTCAGTATCAGAGGTCATTTCGGGGGGGATTGCAGGGGATTGCAGTTCCCCCGGGTGAGGTACGGGGGCGGGGCACATGATGAAGCTTCGCCCCCTGCTTCCGGCCGCCCCGCTTCCGGCCCTCATTCAGCCAGGAGGAGGCAGGAGAAGAGGGAGGGTACGTTGCTTCCTCCCTGCCTCTCCCCACCCCTGCCTGCCTGGGGCCAGGGAGGGCCTTCGTGGGGCTTCCTTGCACTCCCGCTGGCCTTGCAGGTCCACCGCAGGGCCCCTCATGGGGCTCGGCAGTGGAGCTGCAAGGCCACCGCTGGAGGCCGGGACCGTTGGGGGCGGGGTGTGTGGCCGTATGACACACTTCCGGTGATGTCAGGGGGTGTGGCCTTATGACACACTTCCGGTGATGTCAGGGGGTGTGGCATATGCTAATGAGTTATACTAATGAATTCCCCTAGCTGTTTTTCTACGAAACGACCCCTGGTCAGTATCCTTGACTGAAACTGACAGCGGCTCTCCGGGGTCTCAGGTAGGGGTCTTTCACATCACCTACTGTCAGACCCTGTGAGCCAGTTTGGTGTAGTGGTTAAGTGTGCGGACTCTAATCTGGGAGAACCGGGTTTGATTCCCCACTCCTCCACTTGCAGCTGCTGGATGACCTTGGGCAAGCCATAGTTCTGTCAGAGCTGTTCTCTCAAGGACAGTTCTGGAAAGAGCTCTCTCAGCCCCACCTACCTCACGGGTGTCTGTTGTGGGGAGGAGGAGGGAAAGGGGTTTGTAAACCACTCTGAGTGAATCTCCTCCTCCTCCTTTTCCTCTTCTTCAGCTGAAGGTGGCAGAGATCGAACCTAGGACGTTGTCCATAATGCTGTTAGATTCTATTGGCTGTCACAGTGACCTTCAAGGTTTTATCCACAATGTCCCAATTTAGCACCTGACATGACGACATCACATATGCTATCAAAGCAGATCACATGGGTTACCTCAGCCATGGGTTACCTCCACTTCGATGTACACCACATGGTGAGGGAAATGTTGAGAGTCAGAGAAGCTGAGAGCGATACCGTCAGGAGTTTAGACTTCATCAAGAGGCTACCTAGCAGAGTCCTAGCAGAGTCACTCAAGCTGGAAATGTCACAGCTGAGACACCAGACTAAGGTGCATCCACCCCCTTCAGGGATCAACAGCCACATCACACTCCTTCTTTGGAGGTTTTCAAACAGAGGGCAGGTGGCCATCTGACAGCAGTGCTGATCCTGTGAACTGAGGCATGTCACGAAGGGAAGGCAGGAAGGGTTGCCTCAGGGCTTAGTTCTCGTGGCCCTCTCTTACATGCCCAGGGAAATGCTGATCGCCAAAGCTCTTTTTGTAGAAAAAGCCCAGCAGGAACTCATTAGCATACTGGGCCACACCCCTGACAGCACAGCTCATTAGCACATTAGGCCACACCCACATGTTACCGTGTGTGCCTCAACTCTCGATTTGGGAATCACATTAATAATCAGAGCTTTTTTTGTAGAAAAAGCCCACCAGGAACTCATTAGCATAATAGGCCACACCAAACAGCAGAAACTCATTCACATATTAGGCCGCACCCCTGACAGCACCGCTCATTGGCATATTAGGCCACACCCCCATGTTACCAGACATGTGCTCATCCAGCCACACCCACCTTTTGCTTCTTATTCTGTTTACCTTGTTTGTTGTCCAAACCCAGGGCTTTTTTTGTACCAGGAACTCCTATGCATGTTAGGCCACACACCCCTAATGTAGCCAATCCTAATGGGTTTCTGCTGTTGGGTGTGGCCTATTATGCTAATGAGTTCCTGCTGGGTGTGGCCAACTCCGGAGCCAGCCGGAACTCTGTTCCTGTGCGTTCCTGCCCAAAAATAGCCCTGCTGATCGCCACGTTGGGGTCAGGAAGCAATTTTTCTCCAGGCCAGTTTGGCTGGAGATCCTGGAGGTTTTTTGTCTTCTGGGCATGGAACAGGGGTCACTGGGGGTGGGGAAGTCATTGTGAGTTTCCTGCATTGTGCAGGGGGTTGGACTACATGACCCTGGAGGTCCCTTCCAACTCGATGATTCTATGATCAGCAGAAGAGAACAGACCGCTCCAATGGTGAGGGGAGGCAGAGGAATCCTTGAAGAGTAGCTACTCTTGATGAGTAGAGCCAGTTCGGTGTAGTGGTTGAGTGCGCGGACTCTAATCTGGGAGAACCGGGTTTGATTCCCCACTCCTCCACTTGCACCTGGCTGGATGACCTTGGGCAAGCCGTAGTTCTGATAAGAGCTGTCCTTGAAAAAGAGCAGTTTCTGTCAAGAGCTCTCTCAGACCCACCTACCTCACGGGGTGTCTGTTGTGGGGAGGGGAGGGAAAGGAGTTTGTAAGCCGCTCTGAGACTCCTTTGGGTAGTGAAGGGTGGGGTATAAATCCCATCTCTTCTCTTCTTCTACTGGGCAGCAGCAGTCATGGAAGGAGACACTGGGAGCGGATCTTTCACAGACAAAGGCAGTGCCCCTTCACCTAACCCTGGTGAAGGGGCAGGCGTCTTTTAATTTCATGGCTGCTGTCACAGTCTGCGGTGATCTGGGATCCCAGGAACGTGAAGTCTGTCACTACTTCCACGACTTCCCCTTCTATTTGCCAAAGAGTGATGGGGCCGGATGCCATGATCTCAGTTTTTTTGATGTTGAGCTTCAAGCCCACTTTTGCGCTCTCCTCTTTTACCCTGAGCAAGAGGCTCTGCAGGTTAACTTCTAGAGTAGCCATAAGTTGGAAGCGACTTGATGGCACTTCACACACACACACATACACACATTCAGCCAACTGGATTAAACCACTGTGAGGACAGTGAGGCCAAAGATGAGGGTTCCAAAGGTGAACCTAAAGGCAGCAAATATGACTGAAACGATGCCAGTGCTCAAGTTCCAACTTGTTATGGACTCCTAGTAGTTTGTCCTTGGAGAGGGGAGGCAGCATCGCATAGCCCAGTATTGGAACCTGGAGAAAATGGCCACTTCTGAAAGTGGACTCTATATGGCACCAATGCTCCCTCTAAGCTGGGGAGTCGTGTGAGCAAAAATTCTACTTTGTGAGCAACTGGCATTAAAACTATGAGTGAGCGATTTGGCTACTGCATAAATCAGTTTGCTCTGGAGCCCTCCTTCCTGAGCTAAGACAAAACTGGGTGAGCCGGAGGCTAAAAAACTGTGAGCTAGCTCGCACTCACTCAGCTTAGAGGGAACACTGTACGGCATTATTCCCCATTGAACCCCCTCAAACCCCACCCACCACAGGCTCCACCTCCAAAATCTCCACGTATTTCTCAACCGGGAGCTGGTGGCCCTATAGGATACCCGGCAGGCAGCATGTATAGGAGAAGAAGAGATTGGGTTTATACCCCACCCTTCAGTTTGGTGCAGTGGTTAAGTGCATGGACTCTAATCTGGGAGAACCGGGTTTGATTCCCCACTCCTCCACTTGCACCTGCTGGGTGACCTTGGGCAAGCAGTAGTTCTGGCACAGCTGTTCTTGAAAAAAGAGCAGTTTCTGTCAAGAGCTCTCTTAGCCCCACCTACCTCACAGGGTGTCTGTTGTGGGGAGGGGAAGGGAAAGGAGTTTGTAAGCCGCTCTGAGACACCTTTGGGTAGTGAAGGGTAGGGTATAAATACAATCTCTTCTCTTCTCTTCTTCTTCACTACCCTAAGGAGTCTCAGAGCAGCTTACAATCTCCTTTCCCCTCCCTACAACAGACACCCTGTGTGGTAGGTGGGGCTGAGAGAGCTCTCTTGAGAACTGCTCGTGAGAGAACAGCACTGAAACAACTTGTGACTGACCCAAGGTCACACCAGCAGCTGCACATGGAGGAGGCGTGGGGAATCAAACCCGGTTCTCCCAGATTAGAGTCTGCACTCCTAACCACTACACCAAACTGGTATAGGGTACCCAGCAGGCAGCTTCTCTGAAGCTGTTAGGGGCACTCTTTCTGTACCAGTGTAGTTTGCCATTGCCTTCTTCTGCAGTGTTTACTGTGGTGGTCTCCCTTCCAAGTACCGACCCGGCTTAGCTTCTCAGCTCTGGCAAGATTGGGCTATACCACGCTGCCTTCCCTCCCTTGGACTCAGTATTGAGCTGCTTCATAGGTTCACATGTAGATGCTTCTGAATGCAGGCAGTTTATGGTGGTGGGGGTGGGGGGGAAAGAAGGCTAAAAGTATTGAATTTCATAAGTCAATAATTAACATGATTGCCTCGGAATTCATCTGCAGGACCTACGATTTACAAGTTTTGTAACGTAAGAGTAAAACGTTTCACCGTATACTTTATTTTATAGACATTTCATCATGTCCTTGGTATGCTCTCATTATGTAGATTTCTTTTTCTTTTTTGGTACAAATGCACAAAAGCATAACCGAGAAAATACACTTACAGCTTGCAAACGAGCTTTTCCTGCACAATAGCCTCCGCGTCAGATGGGTGAGATTTCTTTACTCGCCAAAGCACAGCCCACTGAAACAGCAAAAGTTTGGTCCTTTGAAGGCCGAAATGTATGAGATCGATGGGAGATCCAAAAACAGATCTTCTGGGTTTTTTTTTGTTTTTTTGGCGGGGTAGTCGACTCAGAGGTTAAGACACTGAGCTGCAGACCAAAAGGTTGGTAGTTCGGCAGTTCAAGAGTGCCACGTGACGGAGTGAGCTCCCGTCTCCGGCCCCAGCTCCTGCCAACCTAGCTGTTCAAAAGCAAAAAATTGCAAGTAGATAAATAGGTACCACTTCGGTGGGAAGGTAGAAGAAGGGAAGAGATTGGATTTATACCCCGCCCTTCAGTACCCAAAGGAGTCTCAGAGCGACTTACAAACTCCTTTCCCTTCCCCTCCCCACAACAGACACCCTGTGATGTACGTGGGGCTGAGAGAGCTCTTGACAGAAACTGTTCCTTTTCAAGAACAGCTCTTATCAGAACTATGGCTTGCCCAAGGGCTTCCAGCCAGGTGCAAGTGGAGGAGTGGGGAATCAAACCCGGTTCTCCCAGATTAGAGTCCGCGCACATAACCACTACACCAAACTGGTAACAGCGTTCCGTGTGCCTCGGCGTTTAGTCATGCCGGCCTGTCAGCAAGCTGCCAATATGTCTTTTCCATGCATATGAGATGTGTCCATCCCCCCCCCCTCTCCTTCCCTGGACTGTCTTAGACTCTTGTGCGCATGTCTCATCTCACCCTCATGCGCTCATCTTCAACTGCATTCCTTTCCATGTACGCTAGCAGTGCTTTGAAGGAACCTTATCTGCCAAGGCTACAGGTGGTTTGCGTTTGGAGGCTTTTTGCTTAGTCTATAATGAACAGTAGTGTGAGAATAGATTAATTGTTTAATCAGCTACAACCGTTGCTTTCTCAAGGTTTGGGCGCGCGATGAGTCCTCCGGGCGGGTGCGGGAACCATATCTATTGGCCCATGTTATTTTAAACTTGCTTTATTATCCCTGTCTCAAGCACCTTGTGTTATTCTGAACAGAGAATCTGTTCTAAGTACTTCATGGCTTCAATAAAATAAAACCTTCCTGCAAGAGTGTATTTCATTGTTTACTGTGAGTCTGACACGGCCACATGACCACGGAAACGTCTTCGGACAGCGCTGGCTCTTCGGCTTGGAAACAAGGATGAGCACCGCCCCCTAGACTCAGATTCGACTAGCTTTCGAACAAGGGAAACCTTTAGCATCTGTGGAGGATGCCTGATTCAGATTGGGACTGTGGCATAGATGAGTGTATAAAGAACCCTGTACCAATTTCCCAACCTATCCCAGAGCAGAGGTTTTCTACTTTGGAGGGAAATATACAAATTGTGCACGTGTGTCCTCCAATGAGGAGCATCTGGCATTGGAAAAGAAAGCATGGGGGAAGGTTAAACTCTTTTCCCCCACCCATGCTTGCTGAGGCCCTGATCTGAATTGGACCCCTGTGATTATTACCCCTTGAAGACCCATTCAGAGTCTCATCTCAACAGGGTCAGCTCTGGCTAGGATTTGGATGGGAGACCTCTAAGGAATACCAAGGTTGCGATGTGGAGACTGGCAATGGAACACCACCTCTGAACCACTTCTTGAGAACCATGCGGGGTCACCGTAAGTCAGGTGTGACCTGACGGCAAACAAACAAACAAGCAAAACGTCACAGCGGGGGGGAGGGGAAGGGAGCATCACTTTCTGTGTTTCAGATTCCCTTCCCCGCAGTGAATTACTCTACGGGAAGATGAAGAAACCTGGCCTGCTGGCTGATTCTGCATCTCAATTGGCATCATCTATAATTTTGCCACCCAATGAGAAGGGAGCACTCCCTGGAGAAGACCCTGATGCTGGGAAAGATTGAAGGTCAAAGAAGACGGGGACGGCAAAGGATGAGATGGTTGGACAGTGTCATAGATGCAACGAACATGAAGTCGAGCAAACTCCAGAGGACGGCGAAAGACCGGAAGGCCTGGCGCGATCTGGTCCATGGGGTTGCGAAACGTCGGACTCGACTGTGCGACTGAACAACAACAAAAATAATTTCGTGGCATGCTGTGGTAGTGGAATATGGCATCAGGTCATAGCTGATTTATGGCGATACATAAGAACCTAAGGAAAGCCCTGCTGGATCAGACCAGTAGTCCATCTAGTCCAGCATCCTGTCTCACACACGGTGGTCAACCAGTTCATAGAGGCTGAGACCTTCCCCTGATGTTACCTCCTGGCTCTGGGATCCAGAGGCTTAGTGCCTCTGAATGTGGAGGTTCCCCTCAGCCACCATGGCTAGTATCCATTGACAGACATATCCTCCATGAATCTATCTAATCCCCTTTTCAAGCTTTTGCTTCGTGTGGCCCTCACTATATCCTCTGGCAGCGAATTCCACCTTTTAATCACACTCTGTGTCAAATAGTATTTCCTTTTGTCCGTCCTAAGGCTACTGCCCGTCAGCTTGGTGTAGTGGTTAGGAGTGTAGACTCTAATCTGGGAGAACCGGGTTTGATTCTCCACTCTTCCACACATGCAGCTGCTGGTGCGACCTTGGGTCAGTCACAAGTTTTCTCAGAGCTGTTCTATCGAGAGCAGTCCTTGAAAGAGTTCTCCCAACCCCATCTACCTCACAGGGTGTCTGTTGTGGGGAGGGGAAGGGAGTTTGTAAGCCACTCTGAGACTCCGAGTGAAGACTGGGGTACAAATCCAATCTCCTCCTCCTCCTCCTCTTCTTCTTCTTCTCCTCCTCCTCCTTCATTGGACACCCTCGAGTGCTAGTATTTTGGGAGACAGAGAAAAATTTCTCTTTGCCAGCTCTCTCCACCCCCATGATCTCTATTAAGGCCCCCCTGTAGCTGACACCTTTCTAAACTGAGAAGTCCCAGACTCTTCAGCTTTTCCTCCTAGGGAAAGGTGCTCCAACCCCCTGATCATCTTGGTTGCCCTCCTCTGTACTTTTTCCAGACCCCGCAGGGTTTGCAAGGCAAGAGACCTTCAGAGGTGGCTTGCCACTGCCTGCCTCCACGTCGTGACCCTGGTATTCCTTGGAGGTCTCCCATCCAAATACTAGCCAGGGCTGACCCTGCTTAATTTCTGAGATCTGCCAAGATCGGGTTATCCTGGGCTATCCAGGTCAGGCATGCTAAACCTCCTAAATGCACCTTTAAAGAGAGAGAGAGAGAGAGATGGCTTGTGTTGCCACAGTTCTATAATTATTATACAGGGCTATTTTTGGGCAGGAACGCACAGGAACGGAGTTCCGGCTGGCTTCCAAGTTGGCCACGCCCAGCAGGAACATATTAGCATAATAGGCCACACCCAACAGCAGGAACTCCTTAGGACTGGCTACATTAGGGGTGTGTGGCCTAACATGCAAAGGAGTCCCTGCTACAAAAAAAGGCCCTGGGTTTGGACAACAAACAAGATAAACAGAATAAGAAGCAAAAGGTGGGTGTGGCTGGATGAGCACATGTCTGGTAACATGGGGGTGTGGCCTAATATGCCAATGAGCTGTGCTGTCAGGGGTGTGGCCTAATATGCTAATGAGTTTCTGTTGTTGGGTGTGGCCTATTATACTAATGACTTCCTGCTGTGCTTTTTCTACAAAAAAACCCCTGATTATGAATGTGATTCCCAAATCGAGAGTTGAGGCACACCCCTGTGAAAATAGCCCTCGGTCATTCAAGATGAGGGAAAGGGTGGTGGAAGGAGGGGAAGAGCAGCGTGAGCCAGAAAAAGCAAGGCCTGAACTGGAGACATCAGCATGACGCCAAGATGTCCAGCGCTGAGTCATGTCTGCCAGCGGCTGGAGAGAGAGAGAGAGATTTGTGGGGAAAAACCCCCAGAAGATTTGTGCTAATCGTGGCATATTTCGTTTCGCTGCCCTCAAAATTCCTGTTAAGGAGTTGTCTGGGCAGGGGCAGGGATGGGGGAAAGCCCTCCAGCCTTGATTCAGAAAGGACCTCTGGCAATATCCAAGTGACAACGGAGGATCTTTTCTGCCTGAAAAAAAGTTTCACATTTAGCTAAGCTGACCAGTAGGATACTGTTGGAGTGAGTTAGCATGCCTGGACATGGGGGGTGGGGGGTGCTACATCACTCTAAGTGTATCTAGGTCTCATCTCCTTGAATGGGATGCCTCTCTTTGTCTAAACCTGGGAGCTGCCCTCTGACGCCATAGAGACAATGCTCTCATACTCCCACCAGTGTTCTCTCTAAGCTGAGTTCGTGCTACATAACTGTAAGGGTGTGTAGGTGCTACCTCCTTGAATGCGATGCCTCTCTTTGTCTTAACCTGGGAGCTGCCCTCTGTCCCCCTCCTCTCCCCCTTTGTTCTCTCCCTCACTTCACATGGCCTTCCATGGAACACACACATTTCTGCAGGTCTCTCCCGTAGAGACAATGCTCGGCCAGGGCTCTTTTTGTAGCAGGAGCTCCTTTGCATATTAGGCGACACACCCCTAATGTAGCCAATCTCTAAGCTGAGTTCGTGTGAGCTAGCTCACAGTTTTTTACCCTCCGGCTCACACATTTTTGTCTTAGCTTAGGAAGGACGGCTGCGGGGCCAGCTGAGTTATGCAGCGGGCAAATCGCTTGCTCACAACTTGAATGCCAGTAGCTCACCAAGTAGAATTTTTGCTCACAAGCCTCCACAACTTAGAGGGAGCATTGACTCCCACACACACGATGCCGGACAAGCCGGCCATTTGTGATAGGGAAAGGACTCTTTAGACTAGGCTTCTTTCTCTTCTTTTGACCACAGCCTGAATCTACTTGAATAAATGTAACTTTACCTTTTCTGCAATCTACTTCTTGGGAGATTTACTTACTGCACTCAGGATCATGCTTCTGGGGCTGGGCAAAACTTTGCTTTTTTAACCAAATATCCCAATAGAAGAAGATGATGATGAAGAGATTGGATTTATACCCCGCCCTTCACAAATGCACCACAATGCTGTGGGGGGACAGGAAAACGCCCACTTCCAACAGCATGGAACCTAGGGTTGCCAACTCTGTCCCCGGTCACATGGGCAGGAAAATGCGGGGGGGGGGGGAGCGTGGCTGTTTGCCCCAGAGCAAAATAATGCGCGGCTGCACGATCAGACGTCCAGTCAAGGTCCTGTCAAGTTCCCGTGGTTGCGGCGTGGCAAAGAAGCGGCCTCTGTAGCAAAAGGCTCCACGGGTTTAACCCCTTCCAGGGCTGCAGAGGAATGCAAACTGTGTCCTCCGTCCGGTCCCCTGCAGGAGGAGCTTCAGCTGGGCCACCCTCCCACCACGCCCCCCCTGCACCTCCCCCTCTGCCGCCCGGTGCAGAGAGTTCCTCTCGAGCAGGCCGAGCCAGGAGTGGAGGGGGGTACGGAAAAGAGGAGGGGGCTGTGTTGTTTGTTTTTAAACGAAGAGTGCGCATGCGCCGTTGGGTGCTTGTGCGCATCCTGTGGAGACTTGAAGAAAAAAACCCTTTTCGCGATGGGACACGGGCGGGCGCCGGATGCCACAACCTACCACCGGAAACGCGATCAGGCGCTCACCCTTGCCCCGTGGTTTCCGGAAACTAGTACCTCGGAGGTACTAGTTTTTTACCCCGCATCTTCGGCGGGAAGCCTCGGGTTCGCCACGGGAGTTCTACGCTTCCCAGATGTGGCGCTGTGATCGCACCTGGAAAATCCGCCTATCTTCCGTCTTTGTAGCGTGGCTAATGCTCTGTGTGACCGCAGCCTCTGTATCTAAAAATTCTTGGAGATTTGGGGAGAGGGCATGGTTTTGGGAGGGGGGAGACCTCAGGAGGGTATAATGCCATAGTTCACCCTCCAAAGCAGCCATTTTCTCCAAAGGACCTGATCTCTGTAGCCTGGAGAGCCGTTGTAATACTATTTGGATATTTGGTTAATATAACAGAGGGCCTTTCTGCATATTTCCCCAGAACTCGAGGTGGTATGCCTTTGATCCAAATAATTTCCTTTCATTCTGCATATGTAATTATTCTTCGGCACCCTGTGCCGGAAACTCGAGTCTCTGTGGTCTATACTTTCTGTATACTCACAGAAGAAAGTGTGTTTGGAGCCCTGACTTCTCTTATCCTTTGGAGAAGGGGTAGCCGAGGCACCAGCATGAGACTTCTCCCTTCCCTTCAGTGCCCCGTGTTCTCTCTTCCTTCTCACAGAGCCCTGGCTGGTGGGAAGAATTCTTCCAGGAAAATCGGGATGACAATAAGTGGATGAGGCGTTTCAATGTCAACAGGGCAATGCATGCTAACATTATGTAACGGGGATAACCAAGGGATAATATACAATTATCCGCGCTTAGTATCAAATCAAACCATCAATCCATGCGTCCGTTTTTGTTTTTAGGGGAACGTTTGTGATCAAAATTTGTTTGGCTTAGAAGTGCTTCTTGAAAAACGGGTCTTTCCGGTAGCTCTCCCATCCTCCAAACCGCTGCGGACTCTAAACAAATGTAAATTTGCCCATGAGGAAACCTGTTATCATGTAAATTGACTGCCTAACATAGACCACGGAAAAAGAGGCCGAAAGAGGGGATATTGACAGAAGCAATTCTACTTTGAATAGTAGTATCGATTTCAAAACGGAGCAGAACAAAGGATCACGGCAAAAGCACTTTTGGGAAGTGTGGGGCAACAGTGCACTGGAAGTGTCCTGAATGCTGATTCCCCCTTTAAAAAAATGCAGAACCAAGAAGAAGCCTCAACACAAAGCAGCAGTGAAAGTGGGAAGAAATACAGAACAGAAGATTGAGATGCGCTCAGAAACCGAGGGAAAAGGTGCAGAAAGGGCCAGAGTGTGCCTAGTCGTAGGAGTGTAATACTGAGTGCAGTAAATAAATCTCCTGAAAAGTATATTGCAAAAAAAAGGTAAACTTATATTTATTCAAGTAGATCCATTGCAGGCAAAAGAAGAAGCCTAATCGGAAAAAAAACCCTATCACAAATGGCCAGCTTGTCCGGCATCATGCGTGTGGGAGTATGAGGGCATTGTAGCTACAAGAGAGACCTGCCGAGACATGTGTCACCATGGAAGGCCATGTGTAGAGAGGGAGTGAGAGGACAAAGGGAGAGAGAGAGGAGGGGTCAGAGGACACCTCCCAGGTTATGACAAAGGGAGGCATCCCATTCAAGGAGATAACACCTATATACCCTTAGAGTGATGTTGCTCCCCCCAATGTCCAGGCATTTTTAATATATATATAAAGACAAACATCAGACAAACACACATACATACATCAATGGGGGGATTCCATTACCTCAATTTACATATTTAAATACGTCATGCCATATTTGTTTTCCATGTTCCACCTTGTATTCTTACAGTGGTCATTTGCATATGTTAAAAAATTCAGTTTTTATGCTTTTTTAAAAAGGTTGTATGTCTATATATTTTAACTATTGTATTCTTCAATCCATTTATTAAATCTTGACCAGGGGTCATTTCATAGAAAAAGAGGTGCAGGAGCTCATTAGCATAACTCATTAGCATAACTTATTTGCATATGCCACACCCCCTGACGTCGCCGGAAGTGTGTCCAGGGGTCATTTCGTAGAAAAAGAGGTGCAGGAGCTCATTAGCATAACTCATTAGCATAACTTATTTGCATGTGCCACACCCCCTGACATCACCGGAAGGCAACACCCACCACTCAGGCACCACTGGACTCTTTTGGATTGCTAGCTATTGGGAGGGGGGAAGGAACGTGTAGATCTGTCCTTGCAGAGGAGGGAGAGCTGGTATCTGAATAAAACTTGGTCTTAAAGGTGCCACTTGACTGTTTTGGACCAGGGGGCCGGGGGGAGGCTCTGCAACTTACCTGGCTGCTTCTTGCTCTGACTGAGGGCTGCTGGGAGCAGGGGGTGGGGCTTGTTGCATGTGCCCGCCCCCTGGGCTCTTTACTGCCGGAGCTCCGCTCCTGTGCGCTCCTGCAGGAAATGACCCCTGAGTGTGTCAAAAGGCACTTGTTACTCCCGGAACGCTGTTCCTGCCCGTTCCTGCTCGAAATGACCCCTGGTCTTGACCAAGTATTTTCAAAAGTTACTTCTGTTCGTCCTTTCAGGATTAAAGTTAGTTTATCCATCTCAGCAGTCTCAAGCATTTTTTTTTTTTTTTAATGTCCAGGCATGCTGAGCCGCTCACTGCAACAGATTCCGGGACATATCCAAGCCCTGCCTGGAGGTTGGCAATCCTACAAACCCGGGACAAATCACTGCAAAGAGTTGCTCTGAGGCTAAAATGAGGACATGAAGACCACATGCATGAACTCCTTGGAGGGAGGATGGGATAAAAACATATTTAGAAAGATAGGGTTTTTTTGTCTTTTGGGCAGGGCTTTTTTTGTAGAAAAAGCCCAGCAGGAACTCATTAGCATAATAGGCCATATCCAACAGCAGGAACTCATTAGCATATTAGGCCACACCCTGACAGCACAGCTCATTCGCACATTAGGCCACACCCCCATGTTACCAGAAGTGTGCTCATCCGGCCACACCTACCTTTTGCTTCTTATTCTCTTTACCTTGTTTGTTGTCAAAACCCAGGGCTTTTTGCATGTTAGGCCACACACCCCTAATTGTAGCCAATCCTAATGAGTTCCTGCTGTTGGGTGTGGCCTATTATGCTAATGAGTTCCTGCTGGGCGTGGCCAACTCGGGAGCCAGCCGGAACTCCTGTGCCTTCCTGCCCAAAAATAGCCCTGCTTTGGGGGGTTTTGTAGCCCCCACTTGAAAATGTGGACAACTCTACCTAATGAGGAAAAACTTGCTTACATCCCGTTCCCTGAATGTTGCAATACTGAAATACCACTCAGGTTAGAGATTATTGAGATAAATGAAACCTGGGCCTTTGGGAGGGTTTACGGCAGAATGCATCTGCTCTTCTGGAAGCCCGCCTTGGACTTTGACAGCTCCTGCTCCGGATCAGCCATGTGCTTCCTTGCCCCCTTCTTTTTTTTTACCTGCCGCTTCGTCAGACTCGAATGAGGCAAAGGTGGGCGATTCAGCCAAACGGGAGGGGGGATGCGAAGAGAAGAGTGAACCAAAAGGGGATGCGGAGTTCAGGCCGCCAGGCGGAGGAGGCTCTTTTGCCACGGGTCTTCGCAGACAATGACGAGGCCCTCGGACACCGGAGGGTCTGTTTTGCATCACAGCTTTGAAAAGCCCTCCGAGAGTCTCGTGATTTATGTGAGGTCTCTCGTCGGCGGGAAATAAACCATCCGCCAGACCTGAATGAAATCTACACCGCTTCAGGGGGTTTTTTTCCTGCTTTTTTTTTTTTTTTTTGCTGGGGGGAATCAGGATTTTACCCCTATCTGAGGGTTTGCACTTGGTTCCAAGAAAAACAACGTGTCTCTTTTCTCACAGACACTTCTTCCTCCGTTTCTGGGGGAGGGCTGCTGGGAAAGGGGGGGGTCTCAGACCTCCCCCCAAAAAACCATGTGGCCTGCTTCTTGCTGCTTCATTGGGCCACAGCTAGAGAGAGGCCTTTGGTCCGCAAATGGCAGCAGGCTCCTCGCCCCGTTTGGAAGCCAGAACAGCTGCAGGGAAAGCCAGTGGCAAATCATTCGCTGGAGAGAAAGATGCCCGCCCCCTGCTTCCTTTAATGAGGGGGGAAAAATTCTTCCTCACTTTTTGTGTAAAGGAATGCAAAAATCACCCGTGACAGTACACCTTTCTTTCTGTAACATGATAAAGAGGAAAGAATTTTAAGCAGAACTGTCCTGCAGGACCTGAAAGGGGCCTAGGGTTGCCAGCTCCTGGTGGGAGAATTCCTGGAGATTTGGGGCGCGGAGCCTGGGAAGAGTGGGGTTTAGGGAAGGGAAGGGACCTCAGCGGGGCACAGTGCCACAGAGTCCACCCTCCAAAGCAGATGTTCTCTCCAGGGCAACTGATCTCTTGAGTCTGGAGACCTGTTGTAACTCTAGGAGATCCCCAGGCCCCACCTGGAGGTTGGCAACCACAAGGCAAAGAAAGCAAGAGGAGGGCATGGCAGACTTGGATTCAAATTCCTTTTCTGCACATTGTATTGGAGAACTCTCACTCTGCCTCCGTTCCGCAGTCTCTAAAATGAGGTTAATCTTTTGTTGTTGTTCAGTCGCACAGTCGAGTCCGACTCTTCGCGACCCCATGGACGAGCTCTCTCCAGGCCTTCCGGTCTTCTGCCGTCCTCTGAAGTTGGCTCAACTTCATGTTCGTTGCATCGATGACACTGTCTAACCATCTCATCCTTTGCCGTCCCCGTCTTCTTTGACCTTCAATCTTTCCAAGCATCAGGGTCTTCTCCAGTGAGTGCTCCCTTCTCATTTGGTGGCCAAAGTATTTGAGCTTCAGTTTCATTATCTGGCCTTCCAGGGAACAGTCAGGGTTGATTTCTTTGAGGATTGACTGATTTGTTCTTCTTGCAGTCCAAGGGACTCTCAAGAGTCTCCTCCAGCACCATAGTTCAAAAGAATCTATTCTTCGGCGCTCGGCCTTCCTTATAGTCCAGCTCTCGCAGCCATACATGACTACTGGGAATACCATTGCTTTGACCATGCGGACTTTTGTTGGCAGGGTGGTGTCTCTACTTTTTATCACGCTGTTTAGGTTCGCCATCGCTTTCCTCCCAAGGAGCAGGCATCTTTTAATTTCATGGCTGCTGTCACAGTCTGCGGTGATCTGGGATCCCAGTTCTGGTCACCACACCTGAAAAAGGATATTATAGCTTTGGAAAAAGTGCAGAAAAGGGCAACTCGAATGATAAAAGGGTTGGAACACTTTCCCTATGAGGAAAGGTTAAAGCGCTTAGGGCTCTTTAGCTTGGAGAAATGACGACTGAGGGGTGACATGATTGAGGTTTATAAGATTATGCATGGGAAAGAACAGGTAGAGAAAGTGGTACTTTTCTCCCTTTCTCACAATACAAGAACTCGTGGGCACTCCATGAAATTGCTGAGCGGTCGGGTTAGAACGGATAAAAGGAAGTACTTCTTCACCCAAAGAATTATTAACACATGAAATTCACTGCCACAAGAAGTGGTGGTGGCTACAAGCATGGACGGCTTCAAAAGGGAATTAGATAAGCATATGGAGCAGAGGTCCATCAGTGGCTATTAGCCAAAAGGTATAGATAGGGACTCTGGGGCAAGTGATCCTCTGTCTTCTTGGTGCTTGGGGGGGGTCAACAGTGGGAGGGCTTCTAATGTCCTGGCCCCACTGGTGGACCTCCTGATGGCACTGGTATTTCTGGCCACTGTGTGATACAGAGTGTTGGACTGATGGGCCTTTGGCCTTATCCAACATTGGCGTCTCTTATGTTCTTATGTCCTTATTCAGAGGCACTAAGCCTCTGAATCCCAGTCAGGCCCGTAGCTACAGGGGGGCATCACGGGGCTAGGCCCCCCACTTGCTGGAAGTGCCCCCTGGCTTCCCATTCAGGCCAGGACATCACGGCCTTCTCCCCTGGATTAATTTGATTGGCCAGTGCCCCCTAAGAAATTTAAATGCCCCCTGACCTTAAAAATCCTGGCTACGGGCCTGATCCCAGTACCAGGAGGCAACATCAGGGGTGGGCCTCAGCCTCTATGCCCTGTTGTCCAGAGGAACCGGTTGGCCACTGTGTGAGACCGGATGCTGGACTAGATGGACTATTGGTCTGATCCAGCAGGGCTCTCATGTTCTTATGTGAATGCTCAGTGCAAAAAAAAAAGAGAGGCTAGTGATTGATAGCCGGTGGGGTGCACATTAATAAATCGAGTCGAGAAAAGATTCCGTCATACGGTGTAGCGAGGTGGAACAGAAGCACAGCAGACTTTTGTGCGTAATAGCCAAACCATGTGGAAAGAGACAGCCTGGTACTAGGAGGGAAGCTGCAGAGTGTTTTCAAAAAGTCATACTTTCAGGAGAGGCCTTTGATTGGTGGAAGGAAGGGCAAGGATGAAATGAGAACCAGCAAAGGGACCGGAGCCTGGAGTCGGAGGTGGACCACTAGACTGGAGATCTTGGCAGAAGGAGAGAAAGCAAATGAGGAGCCAAAGGCCAGATGGAGTGAAGTGAAACAGAACCGAGGAAATCTTGACACCAGCAGAAACTAAATCCAGAGAGTGGACAGGCCGGTTTTAACGGCAAGACCCTTAGGAAGGAAAGATGCCAGAGCGCGGAACTGAGCTGTATGCATTCCATTTACCTCTTGCGCACATTTCCTAATTGCTGGGGGTGCCAATCATTCTCTGTCCGGGTGGAATCCTACAAAGGGGGGGGGGAGAAACTTCAGAGGACTTGTGTTCTTTCAGGAAGGGAGTGCAGGGATGTATTAGCCAATCACGTTCAGCATGCCGTAGGGTTACATCATCACATAATGGAAGTGCTTCGTATCTTAGAACATACCTTCTGCTGGTGGGCCATGACCCTGCACCTGCATCACAAGGTGGCTTGAGGAAGGTAGCCCAAACCAGTGTGCCGTTATCCTTTGGAGAGCAAAGGAAGGGAAAATGAAAGAGAGAGAGGGAGGGAGGGAGGTAGAGAGAGAGAGAAAGTAAAAAAGAAAGAAAGAAAGAAAGACAGAAAGGAAGGAAGGAAGGAAGGAAGGAAGGAAGGAAGGAAGGAAGGAAGGAAG
>NW_015162502.1:307556-310209 GCF_001447785.1 Gekko japonicus
AAAGAAAGAAAGAAAGAAAGAAAGAAAGAAAGAAAGAAAGAAAGAAAGAAAATGGGGGGCTGCATCAACTGTTCTGTAATTTTTAAACCTGGCTAAGAATTTGTACATATAATGCTGCTCAGCAGCTTACTGAAAATATGGTCACATCTGCAAACATCTGCGTTTTGTTGATGCTGTTTAGGGTCCCCTTGTTCCCTTTTCGTTTTCTCCTTTTTAGCCCACCAAAACAGTACACTTCCTGATTCACGAGGTATGACGACGTGTGACAGATGCTGCAAATGATAATATTTATTGCACGGTGTAAAGTTTTCTTTAAAAAAAACCTTCCCATCGCTATGTTTCCTGACTTGCGGTGCGGTCAGATGGCGTGCTGGGAGTGGTTTAAATTGCTTCGGTCCTGATGCGGGTTTTTTTTTAACCTAGAGAATCGCAATCACACTCACATCCTTACTCCGGATTGCTGCGCAGCCACATCGCTCCCCGCCGTCCACACATGGGAGCGTGCTTCACTGTTGTTTATTTTTCTCCCTCTCGGTTTGGGCATGTGCACAGGCAGCCAACTGTAGAACTAAAATTTTCACGTGTGCACAGAACAGCGATTTCCACTTCAACCCGACTGCTGTAACACTTCCCTTTAAACTTTAAAGGAACACTTCCCTTTAAACGTTTACCCCGAAAATGTCCTCCGTGTGATCCCAAACTTGTCTAAATGCTAAAACTAGGCACCGCTTAAACATTGTTTTTAATAACACGGTGGCGGACCTCCGCCTATGCGCACACCGCCAACACTTTAAAAAAAATTGGCGGGCGAAAAGCAGAAGCCTCTTGCAGCTTTCGAGCAGGGAGGGGGTTTAAATCGGAAGTGGCGCGACACCGCAGGAGTGATCAGACCTCAGAAAAGTGCAGCTAGAACTGGAGAATCAGGACAACACCACTTGGGGGACCTGGTATCAAAATATTCCGGGTTAAAGTGGTTTTGAGCCGGAAAGTGACGGCTGGAGACGGGAGGCAGATGTTGACTGTGTGATCGCACAGATAAAATATGTTTCTGAGGTGGGCCGAAAGTGGACTAAAAGGCCCGTCTGACCACACCCTTGGATAGCCCAGGCTAGCCTGATCTTGTCAGATCTCAGAAGCTAAGCAGGGTCGGCCCTGGCTAGTATTTGGATGGGAGACCTCCAAGGAATACCAGGGTCGTGACGCAGAGGCAGGCCATGGCAAACCACCTCTGAATGTCTCTTGCCTTGAAAACCCTGCGGGCTCGCTATAAATCAGCTACGACTCGATGGCGTCAGACTCCTGCAGCAGTCAGTTCCCAACCACTTTCATTCAAAGAAGTAAAGTTTATTGAGACAATGGATAGCATGCAGATATCTTAACCATTCCGTGTTAGAACTAAATACGAGAGCGCGAGGCAAGTAATTACACATCATTCAAGGAGGCCCTCTGATGGGCCAGGGCCAATCAGGGGTCAGGTAGAAGCCCTCCGAAATAACGGGCATCGGTTCCCAGGAGAAACACCACACCAGGCACTGAAGGTCAAACAGAGAGAACAGAAACACGAAAGACACAGCAGAATTGAAACTTAACATTCCAGAGACCAGTGTTCCCTCTAAGCTGAGTTAGTGTGAGCTAGCTCACAGTTTTTGAGCCTCTGGCTCACACATTTTTGTCTTGGCTCAGGAAGGATGGCTCCAGAGCAAACTAGTTTATCCAGCAGCCAAATCTCTTGCTCACAACTTTAATGCCAGTAGCTCACAAAGTAGATTTTTTGCTCACAAGACCCCACAGCTTAGAGGGAACATTGCCAGAGACACCCCACTCCCACGGCAGCCAGGACCAGACAGAGGCCTAGCTGACAGATGGCACTTCCCACCATGTGGTTCCTCTATGTTCAGAGCCCCAAAGGTTTCATACCCCATGAGTCACTGCTAACTTTCTAAAGGAAGCTGAAGATGCCAGTACGAAGAAGGAGAAGAAGAAGAGGAGGAGGAGGAGGAGATTGGATTTATACCACACCCTTCACAACCCAAAGGAGTCTCAGAGCGGCTTACAAACATCTTCCCCTCCCCACAACAGAAACCCTGTGAGGTAGGTGGGGCTGAGAGAGCTCTGACAGAGACTGCTCATTTTCAAGAACAGCTCTGACAGAACCAGGGCTTTTTTTGGTAGAAAAAGCCCAGCAGGAACTCATTACCATAATAGACCACACCCAACAGCAGAAATTCATTTGCTTATTAGGACACACCCCTGACAGCACAGCTCATTAGCATATTAAGCTACACACCCCATGTTCGCAGAAGTGTGGTCATCCAGACACACCCACCTTTTGCTTCTTATTCTGTTTACCTTGTTTGTTGTCAAAACCCAGGGCCTTTTTTTGGAGCAGGGACTCCTTTGAGTGTTAGGCCACACACCCCTAATGTAGCCAATCCTAATGAGTTTCTGCTGTTGGGTGTGGCCTAATATGCTAATGAGTCCCTGCTGGGTGTGGCCAACTCGGGAGCCAGCCGGAACTCCGTTCCTGTGCGTTCCTGCCCAAAAATAGCCCTGGACAGAACTTATGGCTTGCACAAGGTCATCCAGCTAGTGCAAGTGGAGGAGTGGGGAATCCAACCTGGTCCTCCCAGATTAGAGTCCGCGCACTGAACCG
>NW_015162502.1:310277-324463 GCF_001447785.1 Gekko japonicus
GAAGAGCGGGCACAAACACCTTGTCCCTGGCTCAGCATGACGGATGGTTTGTGAGCACAGTGCCTAGGTATGGGGGCCGTGTCCGTGTGTCTTCCCCCTCCCCACAATCAAGACATTTTTTTTCCTGAGTATTGCCAATCACAGGGTGGGAGCGTATGCATGGACCCTGCCTCCACATATAGGCACCATGCTCACAAGCGGGCAATCTGACAACGGTAAGGGGCAGTGCCAGTGTGTTCATGCCTATTTCTCCTCTCCACATGTTTAGTCAACATGTGGAGGGGTCTTATGTACAGGGCTATCGTCTCCATTCTTTTGGCTGGTTTGGAATCACAGCACGGTGCCTGGGTGGAGAAGAATGCCTCGTTTATAGAAGCAAAACACAAACATCCCAAAGGCCACCGGCTGAAAAAGGATCACACGAAATTGTCACGGACGTTAGGAGATACCTGGAGATTCTGGGGGTGGAGCCAGGAGAGGGCGGGGTTTGGGGAGGGGAGGGGCCTCAGCATGACACGATGCCATAGAGTCCTCCCTTCAAAGCAGCCATTTTCTCCACAGGAGCCAACCTCTGTAGTCTGGAGATCAGTTGTAATCCTGAGATATCTCCAGGCCCACCTGGGGCTTCGCAACTTTGTCATTGGTCCATAGTAATTTTTTTCCCCCCGATTGGTTGTGGGACCTCGTGATTTTGTTTCCAGTGAGGTCATCACGTCAGCATTATGTATCGTGGCCAAAACCGTGTGGGATGCTTAAACGAATCGGCTTCAAGACACCAGTGAGCCAAATGAAAATGAGGAGCGGGAAAGCAAAAGAGGAGGAGAAATAAAATGTTGTGGAAAGGATAGCAAAGGAACAGCACACATGTGTTCGTCATGAGCATGGAAAGTTGCCCCCAAATGGGAGGCACAGGTAATGAGTCTGTCCTGTTGGCTCAGCTGGAGCAAAATATTAATATATACAGTAAAAAAAAATTAATATATACAGTAAAATATCAGAAATTGGTCCCACGTCGAGGTGCAGTTAAAGGTCGGTCTGGGAAGCTGAAAGGCCGTTGCTTTCAAAAGCGGCTGCGATTTAGGCACTGGAAATGGGTCAAACGATCAACGTCGATTTCCTCAAGCCACAAACACGAACCCAGAGACGAAACACCCACTTATGACGCCGCTTCAATGCCAAGAAGTCTCAGCTTCCATGCTCGGAATCAGTGTTGACATATTTCCTTCTGGGGTAGAGACATGTCCCCTTTCGAAGCAGGGAGCGCGCTCGCCATGGCGCATACCTTATGAAGGTGACTCACCTTCCTGTTCGAGAGCGCTGCCTGTATCCGTTCCTAATGAGCCCACTGGAATCCAGCGAATTGTCGAGGCGAATAAAGCGAAACGACGCCTTTGCGACTCCTGAATTACTCATGGGCTGATCGAAAAGAGCATTTCCAGCCGGGCCTGTGCGAGCGAATGCATTGGCTTCAAATCTGGAGCTCCTGGTGAGTGTTCTCATAGGTTCTAATCCCACAGCACTTCGTGAGTAAATCCTACAGGGGTTTCCTGGACTTTCCGATGCTCTCCGCTGCCCACCCCCCTTTCCTTGCAGCATTCGGAGATGTTGATCCCGACTGAAAAAAGAACTGAGAGGAGGGGATTACCTGGCTCCTTCCACTCCACACAGGGGAAATGGTATAATTGGGACTGTTTGGATTTAGAAATTAAAATAATTTGGGTTTGTTCGGCAAGGTTCACACAACGTCAGCTCCCATCACAGCGACAAGAAACAGAGGTGCCCTGGGAGTGAAAGCTTTGACAGGTCTCCCAAATAACACCCTCCTCTGCTGGGGCGAGCAGCTTTTATTTTCGTTTTTCCCTCCTCCCTGTTTATTGTTTAATTGGAGGCCGTTTCCTCGTGGGCTAAACAAATCTGTTTGCACTTTCCCCAAAAGATGGTGGAAGCCTGAACAAAGCATTACCCACTCTTGGAAGCTTGGCTACAGATGTTGTAACTCTGCCTTTGCCAGAGCTGGCCTGCCCGTTGGCTAAATGGGACACAAGAACATGTGGACCTAAGAAGAGCCCTGCTGGATCGGACCAGTGGTCCTTCTAGTCCAGCCTCCTGTCTCACACAGTGGCCAGCCAGTTCCTCTGGACAGCCAACAACAGGGCAAAGAGACCGAGGCCTTCATAAGAACATAAGAAGAGCCCTGCTGGATCAGACCAATAGTCCTTGTAGTCCAGCATCCTGTCTCACACAGTGGCCAACCAGTTCCTCTGGAGGCCCAACAGCAGGGCATAGAGGCTGAAACATGCATAAGAACCTAAGAAGAGCTCTACTGGATCTGACCAGTGGTCCTTCTAGTCCAGCATCCTGTCTCACACAGTGGCCAGCTAGTTCCTCTGGAGGGCCAACAACAGGGCAGAGAGGCCAAGGACTTCATAAGAACATCAGAAGAGCCCTGCTGGATCAGACCAGTGGTCCTTGTAGTCCAGCATCCTGTCTCACACAGTGGCCACCAAAATAAAGGAATTGCTGCAATCAGTTCACAAATTTACAGAATAATGACAAAAATGGGCATTTTCATGATGTATAAATCCCAAAATTCTTCTTTTAATCAACAGGTCAGATGATGACGAACATCTCGAGTTTCCAGAGTTCGTTTCGAGGTCTTTATCAAAATTCTGTTTTGCTGTATTTTTCAAACAATCCAATATAAGGAATCTCAAAGTCCGTTGAAACTAGTGGTTAACACGAGAGCTATTTGTAGCCATTCTGAATTTGAGATTCCTTATATTGGATTGTTTGAAAAATACAGCAAAACAGAATTTTGATAAAGACCTCGAAACGAACTCTGGAAACTTCGAGATGTTCGTCATCATCTGACCTGTTGATTAAAAGAAGAATTTTGGGATTTATACATCATGAAAATGCCCATTTTTGTCATTATTCTGTAAATTTGTGAACTTTGCAGCAATTCCTTTATTTTGGTGTTTTCAGATTGCTGTGCCCTTGGTTGCATTGTTTGTTCACACAGTGGCCAACCAGTTCCTCTGAAGGGCCAACAAGGGTATAGAGGCTGAAGCCTTCCTAAGAACATCAGAAGAGCCCTGCTGGATCAGACCAGTGGTCCATCTAGTCCAGCAACCTGTCTCACACAGTGGCCAACCAGTTCCTCTGGAGGGCCAACAACAGGGCATAGAGGCCGAGGCCTTCATAAGAACATCAGAAGAGCCCTGCGGGATTAGATCAGTGGTCCCTCTAGTCCAGCATCCTGTCTCACACAGTGGCCATCAAGTTCCCTGGGAGAGACAGCAGCAGGACACAGAGGCTTAGTGCCTCTGAATGTGGAGGTTCCCTTTAGCCACCATGGCCAGTAGCCATTGGTAGACCTATCCTCCATGAATCTATCTAATCCCCTTTGAAAGCAATCTATTCCTGTGGCCATCACTACATCCTCTGGCAGCGAATTGCCCCTTTTAATCACTCTGACCGATTCCCCAAAAGCAGTTGCCCCACTCTTGGTCTCCCGTTTCCCCCCGTTGTACTGCTCAATTTCCCACTATTTGCTGCTGGACCGCCTTTTGACCCGCATCTCTCCCAAAAGTAGGCAATGGCAAAACACCTCTTTTCATCTCTTGCCTTGCAAATCCTACAGGTCACCATAAGTTGGCTGTGACTTGATGGCACTTTCCACCATCATAAAATAATTTCATCTGTTTAGAGACCAAACCACCTCTGGCTCTCTTGCATGTAGTTCTGGATCCTCTGAAGTCCACCACCACCTAGAGTGCTAGAGCCAGGGACAGCTATGTGTTGGTTACACAAATCAATATGAGAGGTGGGGTGGGTAGGTAACAAGCACAAAGACCCTGCAGAAACTTGGTCTAGATCCTAGAAAATACTAAGTTTCTGTGGAAGAAACCATTAATACCTTATTTAAATTCCTTCCTTCCTTCCTTCCTTCCTTCCTTCCTTCCTTCCTTCCTTGCAGTGTTGCTAACTCACCAGCAACCAACCCCCCCAAAACCTGGCCTGGTGTGCTCTGATTCCGTTAATGCAGTTCCATCTGCAGAAATCAGAAACTGGAACTTCCCAATGCATAAGATGGCAATAAAGTGCGATTGGCCTTTGAAATTTGCTCCTGAGAGATGTGGTGGTGCCCGCTAGGTTAACTGGCTTTAAAGGGAAATTAGATTTATTCATGGAGGACAGGCCCATCAGTAATTAGGAGCTATGATGACTAAATGGAACGTCTATGTTCAGAGGCTGTAACCCTCTGAATACCAGTATCAGTCATGGTCCCCAATATCCAGGCAGGAAAGCAAACAAACACAAACACTGTAATATGTTATTGCAAGTGCAAATTAATTCAGCCATTTCAACATAACAAAATTCATAAAGGATCACAACTGTCTGAAACGTTCACAAAATCCATCAAATAGAAAGTTCAATCTGCGATTCCTTTGTTAATTTCGTAACAAAAAAACCTTCTTAGAATGCATGCAGCTGTCTGATGTGACAACGGACACATCTGGATCTTAGAAGACCATTTCAGATCAGAAATTCTTCCTCGAGGTCGCCTTATAGTGAGGAGCCAAGGCTCTTATCAGCAGTGCTCCCTCTAATCTGTGGAGTCTTGTGAGCAAAAACTCAACTTTGTGAGCTGCCGGCATTAAAGTTGTGAGCGAGTGATTTTGCTGTTGCATAAATTAGTTTGCTCTGGAGCCATCCTTCCTGAGCTAAGACAAAAATGTGTGAGCCGAAGGCTAAAAAACTGTGAGCTAGCTCACACTAACTCAGCTTAGAGGGAAGACTGATTTGGCTACTGCATACATCAGTCTGCTCTGGAGCCATCCTTCCTGAGCTAAGACAAAAAAATGTGTGAGCTGGAGGCTAAAAAACTATGAGCTGGCTCACACTAACTCGGCTTAGGGGGAACACTGATTTGGCTACTGCATACATTAGTCTGCTCTGGAGCCATCCTTCCCAAGCTAAGACAAAAATGTGTCCGCTGGAGGTTAAAAAACTGTGAGCTGGCTCACACTGACTCAGCTTAAAGGAAACATTGCTTATCAGTGTTTCACGTGCAGAAAGCTAGACACCGATTTTTTAGGCACTTGTAGGCTCTCAGGTAGGGCCTGGAGAGCTCCTAGAATTACACTGGACTACAGAGGTCAGTTCCCCTGGGCAAAATGGCCACTCCATAGAGTGGGTTCGAGGCATTATACCCCACGGAGGACTGTTCCTCTCCAAACTTTGCTCTCCAGGGCTGTCATCCTTAGCATGAGTGGACAGCAACAGAAGAAGGTTTTGCCCTGACCTGGCTAGTCCAGTCTCCTCAGACCTCAAAAGCAAGCAGGGTCGGCCCTGGCTAGTATTTGGATGGGAGCAGGGGTCGTTTCATAGAAAAAGAGCTAGGGGAACTCATTAGCATAACTCATTAGCATATGCCACACCCCCTGGCATCACCGGAAGTGTGTCATAAGGCCACACCCCCTGACATCACCGGAAATGTGTCATAAGGCCACACACCCCGCCCCCAACGGTCCCGGCCGGCGGGAGTGCAAGGAAGCCCCACGAAGGCCCTCCCTGGCCCCAGGCAGGCAGGGGTGGGGAGAGGCAGGGAGGAAGCAACTTACCCTCCCTCTTCTCCTGCCTCCTCCTGGCTGAATGAGGGCCGGAAGTGGGGCAGCCGGAAGCAGGGGGCGGGGCTTCGTCATGTGCCCCGCCCCCCTGCACCTCACCCGGGGGAACTGCGATCCCCCGCGATCCCCCCGAAATGACCTCTGAATGGGAGACCTCCAAGGAATACCACGGGTGTTATGCGGGAGGCAGGCAATGGCAAACGACCTCTGAACATCTCTCGCTTGGGAAACCCTACAGGGTCGCCATGTCAGCTGTGACTGGGTTGCCCTCCTCAGCCCTTTTCCCAAAAGCTGGTGAGCAGGTGAGCTGAGCTGCGTGGAATGAAAGCGTTTTCTCTCTCTCAACTGAAAAACATCCTCATTTCTACTCGAACTGGATTTAACAATAGGAGGATTGTTAAGTCTGGCATTTGAAGTTCACAGTTTAGCAGCTAACAGGGAAAACAGTTTTTAACTCCCTGCCGTTCAGCTTGCCAGGAAAAAGGGGGGGGGGGAAACACAAGTCAGACTGAGCGAACACAGCGCAAATCCATTTGTAGGAAAGCTGAACCTTGCTCTGGTGAATTGTGCAGGCGTCTCAAGCTCCACCAGTAGTGGATGGCCTTTTGTGGCTCGAACACTAATATACGCTGGCGAAAAACGGAAAACATGTTTAAGTAATACCTTTTACAGAAACCGAAAGCAGATCTTAGGGAGGAGGGTTTCTCCTTTTAAATAAGCAACCGTATTTTTAATCACAAGCTAGCCACAAGTAGCCTGGCACGCATCCTGTATTAACAGGTGATGGCTCTTTACTGTGCCTAGAGTCTCTAACATGTCCCTTTTATTTACATTCTGTAGTGTTTCCGTTTTGTGGAGTTCTTTCATTCTGTGTTCGGTTAGAGCCAACTGAAGACCAAATGCAATTCACCCTTTAGACACCATTTTTAAAAATGTAGATTGCAGCCGTGCAGGATCAGACCAATGGTCCATCTAGTCTATTATCCTGTTTTATACAGTTCTAAAACTCGGCTCATGAGTGACCACGGCTGTTGAAAATGGAAAGTTTATGTGCTGAATGTAAGAACATAAGAGAAGCCATTTTGGGCCAGGCTAGTGGCCCATCTAGTCCAACACTCCGTGTCTTACATTGCCCAAAACAAGCCCCGTAGCCAGGAAATTTTCTGTGGAGAGAGCAAAGACTGAGAGCGGGGAGCTTAAGTAAAACACCACTGATTAGATTAGCAACTAATCTAATTAGCTGTAATCTGTTTCCGGCTGCGGCCCAGCATGAGGGGAGGGAGAGGGCCTTTCTGGCTGTGGAAGCAGGAAGACGTGGGGAGGCCATGTGGAGGCTGCCCCTCTCTTTCCGCTCCTGTTTGGCCACAGCTTCAAACTGAGGCCCCCCTGCCCGCACCGGTGGGTCTGGCATTCTCGCAGAGGGGGCTGGGCACAACTGTGGGGGGCGTAACCCCCCTCGCCCCCACCTAGCTACGAGCCTGGCCCAAACCCGGTGGCCATCAGGAGGACCACCAGCGGGACCAGAACTCCAGAAGCTCTCCTGCTGTTGCCTCCCAGAGCACCAAGGAGGAGGCGGAGGTGGTGTTGGAGGAGGAGACACCCTGTGAGGTAAGTGGGGCTGAGAGAGCTTTGACAGAATCTGCTTTTTTCAAGAACACCTCTGACTGAACTATGGCTTGCCCGAGGTCATCCAGCAGCTGCGAGTGGAGGAGTGGGGAATCCAGCCCGGTTCTCCCAGATTAGAGTCTGCGCACTTAACCACGACACCAAACATTTTACACCAAATACCACTACACCAAACATCACTGCCCCTGACAGAGTGTACCCTCTATGGCTTGTGGCTAATAACCACCGACTGACCTCTGCTCCAGATGTTTATTATCCAGTCCCTTCGTGAAGCTGACTATAGCCAGCCGCCACCACTTCTTGGGGCAGTTTGCCATGAAATTCGCAGCGCCTCTGCTTCCCTCGTTCTAAAAGTTCTCCTTTTCCCTTTCACATTTCTTAGACTGACAGCTTGTGGCTGGCGAACGTTTCCCCCGTTTTAATTGCAAATTGCTTCGTATTGATATTTGTGCTGCTGTTTTAATCGTTCTCTAATAAGCCAGTTTCGACACTGTCATCCCTTTTCTGTTCCTTTTGGGGCTCCTAAAGACATTCTGCTTTTAAATTCTTGATACAGCAGTAAAATAAGGTGCTTTCCCCCCTTATAGGGAAGAGTTCATGTTTCATGACTTATCTAATTGGACCTAGTGCCACTGAATGCAGAAGATTCAGGGTGCGGGAATATGTAGTAACAATTCTATGCTTATCCTTCCCTGTGCATGGCTGCAAAAAAACCAGTCTGTATAAGAACGTTTTACACCAATTAATAAACATCTTAATGAAGCCAAAAATCAACTCAGGCTGCTGGCCAGCTTCTCACCCGAAACTCTTCAGTCAACGCCCAGTGGGATCATGTACACAGGCCTTACCTAGCCTTCTGTGTATCTATAACTATCCTTCAGTTTGGTGCAGCGGTTAAGTGCACGGACTCTGATCTTAGAGAACCGGGTCGGATTCCCCACTCCTCCACTTGTACCAGCTAGGTGACCTTGGGCAAGCCATAGTTCTGGCACAGCTGTTCTTGAAAAAGAGCAGTTTGTGTCAGAGCTCTCTCAGCCCCACCCGCCTCACAGGGTGTCTGTTGTGGGGAGGGGAAGGGAAAGGAGTTTGTAAGCCGTTCTAAGACTCCTTTGGGTAGTGAAGGGCGGGGTATGAATCCAATCTCTCCTCTTCTTCTTCTTTTACCTCACAGGGTGTCTGTGGTGGAGAGGGGAAGGGAAAGGAGTTTGTAAGCCGTTCTAAGACTCCTTTGGGTAGTGAAGGGCGGGGTATGAATCCAATCTCTCCTCTTCTTCTTCTTTTACCTCACAGGGTGTCTGTGGTGGAGAGGGGAAGGGAAAGGAGTTTGTAAGCCGTTCTAAGACTCCTTTGGGTAGTGAAGGGCGGGGTATGAATCCAATCTCTCCTCTTCTTCTTCTTTTACCTCACAGGGTGTCTGTGGTGGAGAGGGGAAGGGAAAGGAGTTTGTAAGCCGTTCTAAGACTCCTTTGGGTAGTGAAGGGTGGGGTATGAATCCAATCTCCTCCTCCTCCACTAAGGAAGTACAGAGTTGCTACGCAGAGGCAGGCAATGGCAAAACCACCTCTGTTCATCTCTTGCCCTGAAAACACTGCAGGGGTCATCATAAGTCAGCTGTTTTTTTTTGGTTTTTTTTAATTTAAATTTTTATTGAAGTATTGAAACATTTAACAAACAAGAAAAATATAAAATATAACTTCACTTTCTTTTTTTGTAAAAGTGCCGTTTTGAAGGATGCATCTGTACAGTAAAGCGAATATATACCAAAACAACAATAAGCATAAGTATAAGTCGCCATCCAGATATACCAAACTCAATAGCTATTCACAAAATTGGACCTGTATGGACAATTCCGAGGAAAAGACTGTAGAGGGTTAACATCTTGCCTATCAGAAAACACAAACGATCATCTATCCGTTTTGTAATTACCAACTACAATTTCAATGAGTCCAACCATGAAAATAATCTGTTTCTTACATTTGTTAAAACTCTGTCATCAGAACCATTTCATATATTCAGACCAGGATGAGGGAATATGTCCCTCATTTTCTAAGAATGTTAAGATCGGGAACCACTTTGCACTGAACTCTACATTGCAATGAATAGCCGTTATTTTGTTAAGTCTGTCTGTTATGCTTTCCATTACATACTGATCCCACATCTTTTGGAACCATAACTGGATAGTGGGAGGGTTCGGATCTTTCCATTTAGAAGCTATTGCAGTTCTGGCAGCGTATAACATTGTTTCAAGAACTTTCTTATCATAAGTCAGCTGTGACATGATAGGATTTTTAAAAAACAACACCCGGTTTTTCAAATTATGGTGAAGTGTTATGATTTGGTATATTCTCAAGATGAAAACCGCCTTGAATTTTGATATACAAATATACTAAGGAAAGATGCAAATGGGTGGATGGATGGATGGATGGATGGATAGATGGATGGATGGATGGATGGATGGATGGATGGATGGGTGCCTTAGCATCTTTGAGAGCCAGTTTGGTGTACTGGTTAAGAGTGTGGACTCCAATCTGGGAGAACTGGGTTCGATTCCCCACTCCTCCATATGCAGCTGCTGGTGTGACCTTGGGTCAGTCCTAAGTTCTTTCAGAGCTGTTCTCTCAAGGGCAGTTTTCAGGAGAGCTCTCTCAGCCCCACCTACCTCACGGGGTGTCTGTTGTGGGGAGGGGAAGGGAAAGGAGTTTGTAAGCTGCTCTGAGACTCCTCTGGGTAGCGAAGGGCGGGGTGTAAATCCAATCTCTTCTTCTTCTCTTCTTCTTCCTAAGCCTTGGATCTAGCATGAACTCTAATTCACCTTCCCTGGTGCTCTCTATATACTTAGTAGAATAAGGAGAGGGTGGATTAAAGATCATAAAACCGAGCTGATGGGGGTGCAGCTTTCTTGTGGAATCGTACATCTCATCTCCCAACGGCCCAGAATGATTGGGAGCTTAATTCCAGAACAAAGGAGCGAGGAACTCTCCAGAGAAGTGAACAGCTTGCACAGCTTCCATCTGCGAAACTGAGGGCATATTTACTTTGGGTCTGCCAAGAAGCCAAGCCCTGTGTCCTCCTCCTCCTCCCCTTCTAGGCAATACCCCAAACTGCTTGGTGATTCATTGCTGGATAGGACGAACAAATCACGGGCTGAAAAAAGGATTCGTCTTGTCCTTTCAGATGTAAGAAAGGCCTTCTGCATCTGCTGAGAACTTGTGTTTCAAACACCTCTGGGTTCTGAACCTTTTTGTGGCGGTGTTATTCTCATAATGCCCCATTTGCCATCGGATCACTGACATTCTCCTTATTGTGCTTCTTGGGACCATAACACTGATGCACCATTTGTCCCCTGCTCGGATCGTCAATACGTCCACCACATAACATTGGATCTGATAGCGGTTCCCCTCCCCGCCCGAAAAAGTCACCAGGGCCATCGCCTCCCCTTCTCCCCTCTTTCATCGCACCAATTTTGCTATTTCTCCACCGTCCTCAATTCAGCCAGGGTGACGATGTCACATCCAAGCCAATTAACTTTCCAAAGAAAGGCTTTGAAAGATGCTGATACAAATTCTTCTTTTCGAGAATCAAGCAGTCTTTAATCTGTCCATTTCCTTCCTCCGGAGAGTGTGTGATAATACACAAAATCGCAATTACATTGGATTTGTGTGGGTTCTTCTGAAACGTATCCTTTTGGGGGGGGGGCTTACAGTTCCATAGTCTGTAGAAACCCTTGATGCTGCAAGATTTTCTTTTCACAATCTCAGGTCATTGTGTGTGTGTGTGTGTGTGTGTGTTTTCCCCCTTCCCCGAGCAGCCTGAATCTAATTTACAGGCTATTAATTTTCAAAATCACTCTTCCTTTATGATCTCCCCTTCTCCTTGCTCTGAGGCGAAGAATGGTCAATTGGCGAGAAAGTAATTCATGGACACCCCTTGAACCTTGAGCTGTTCCGTTCCGGGTGGAGACAAAACGGAGTGAAACAATCGCATTTCTTTTTTGGAACGTTTTGACAATCATGGGGTTCAGGTTTTCCCTCCGCGCCCTTCCCGCGGGAACCTGCCTTTGCTTTTGTTTTGTCTTCCTCGTCTCGATTCGTTTCCTCACAAATTGGGGTATGACATCATGTGACGTGATAGTATCAAACCCAGCCTAATTTGTATTTCAAAACACGTTTGGTTGAATCATCCATTTCGGCCACTCGGCTGTTTTCTCTGGCCATTTCCCCCCCTAATTAAATGCCCCCGAGGATTCCACTCGTGGAGCTTGCGAAAATCAGAGAGGGTTTCATCGCTTTAAATTACCAGTCATTGAAATTTCAGATTAGCTCTCATTCCAGGAGGTCACGCTGGCTGCTTGCCACCCCTGAACTTTGGTCCTGGCCATTTTCTTAATTAAAGGCCCATGGGAATTTCGTTTGTCAACGCTCAACCAATCAAGAAGAAATTCATCTCGATACTGGAACAACTGACGCTTCTGCTGACTTCTCGTTTTAGGATGGAGTCCCTCATTGAAATTCGGGGATGAACCAGTCTGTTTCCCGATCTGCTGTCCAAGGACCTCTTAAAAAGTCCTTGTGCTTGTTGGTGGATGACACAAGGACCTGACACCAGATCTAAATCCGCTTTCCTTCCCGATGGCTGTTTGGTGTAGTGGTTATGAGCGTGGACTCTAATCTGGGAGAACTGGGTTTGATTCCCCACTCTTCCGCATGCAACTGCTGGTGTGACCTTGGGTCAGTTACAAGTTCTCTCAGAGCTGTTCTCTCATGAGCAGTTCTCTCAAAGCTCTTCACAGCCCCACCTACCTCACAGGGTGTCTGTTGTGGGGACGGGAAAGGAAAAGGATTGGAAGCCACTTTGAGACTCCTTCAGGTAGTGAAGGGTGGGGTATAAATCCAATCTCCTCCTCCTTCTCTTCTTCGTCTTCGTCTTCATCTTCGTTGTCTTCTTCTTTATACTTCTTGAAAATGTGGGAGATCTGATCACTGATCTCCACGAATCCTGACCAGTTTGAGCCTTAGATGGATTCCAAAGCAGATCATACAAATTCATGGAAGATATGGTCTCTTCACAGCTGTTAAGTCATAGTAGGTAAATGAACCTCCAGATTCAAAGGCAGTGTAACTCTGAATACGGACAGGGCTGTTTCCTTTGTGCATGGATCATTGGCATGAACACTGGATCATTTCTGGAGTTACCTTCATGGCCGCCACTGGGAACGAGTTACTGGTGGTCTAGATCAGGGGTTCCCCAATGCGATGCCCATGGACACCTTTCCTGGAACCTGCCAACTCCTTTTAGAAAGTGGACAAGGCTAGGTGGGGCTTTTGCCCAGCAGGGCTTTGGATTGATTAAAAAGCATCCTGTTAAACAAAGTTTCTGCCTGGAATGTTGAAGAGGTAATATTAGAGTTCTATATAGACTCTCTTCCCGTTGGTTTGTGGTTGGCTCTGCCTCTTGCAGCCATTTTGGGATTGGCTCCTGTGCCTCCTACGGCACTGGCAGCCATTTTGGGATCGTGCCCACTGCCCTGTGTCAGAATTCCAGAGGGGACCACAGGATTCATAAATCTGGGGACCCCAGTCCAGGTGGACTCTTGGTCCTATTTAACTGGACTCATTTGGGGCGTTTATCAGAAGCCACCAGTTGAAAAGCATTAGACAGGAGGCTCTGGCGCACCAGTGGATGCAACAGCCCCTGCTGTTCTTTTGCCAGCCCGAAGACTCACCTGCAAATCGATGGCAGTTCTGTAATTTCCACCACACACATTGCTGAAGGCTTTTTTCCGCCTTCCGTATGCAGAACTCCTTCATTGTGCATCAGTTGAAAAGCACATAGGCTGTTTCAGGCCTCTTTTTGTAGAAAAAGCCCAGCAGGAACTCATTAGCATAATAGGCCACAGCCAAAAGCAGGAACTCATTAGCATATTAGGCCACACCCCTGACAGCACAGCTCATTAGCACATTAGGCCGCACCCCCATGTTACCAGAAGTGTGGTTATCCAGCCACACCCACCTTTCCCTTCTTATTCTGTTTACCTTGTTTGTTGTCCAAACCCAGGGCCTTTTTTTGTAGCAGGGACTCCTTTGCATGTTAGGCCACACACCCCTAATGTAGCCAATCCTAATGAGTTTCTGCTGTTGGGTGTGGCCTATTATGCTAATGAGTTCCTGCTGGGCGTGGCCAACTCGGGAGCCAGCCGGAACTCCGTTCCTGTGCGTTCCTGCCCAAAAATAGCCCTGGGCTGTTTCCTCATTTGGTTAAAGTTCTAATTGGAAAATATCTTATGTTGTCCTCCCCTCCAGAGCAGCCATTTTCTCCAGGGGGGGCTGATCTCTGTCGCCTGAAGATCAGTTGTAATCCCAGGAGATCTCCAGCCACCACCTGGATGCTGGCAACCCTAATTGAGATGACACCACTCAGTCAAACACCTTGCCACCGAAACTGGCAAAGTCATGCCCCGATCCCCCCGGCGACACGCTCGGCCAGATGCAAAACAGAGGCCTTATCTACGGTTTTCTAAGGCAGGCCCTTTAACAATTCTGCCCGCATGCCACCTAGACAAGGTGCCGATTTGCATATGCCTGCTTTGTCAAGCGTTCCCCGACGTCCTTTTTATCAGTAAGTGTATATACAAGGTCTCCATTACTTTCTAATTGTCCACTGCCTCCTCTCTTTAGTTATCTTCCTAAAGAGCAATTAAAAGCAAAAGAAAAGGGAAACAATTCGGTGACGGCCATTTTAGAACGATTCATCCGCTCTCAGCCGTGCCTCATTTGTTAATACCCTGCTGCCTCCGCAGCCCTTTCCCTCCCCCTTGACGGCCATAAAAGCCCTCATATTCCCTCTAACCTTCTTATGAACACTAACTCATCCCTCCTCTTCAGTTGTCCTCTTCTTATCTTTCCCCCTGTAGCTTTGAGAAAACTGTGT
>NW_015162502.1:324519-327449 GCF_001447785.1 Gekko japonicus
TTTCCCCCCTCAGATCATGGCTCTCTGAAACAACCCCATCAAAAGGCACTTTGCCTGTGCCGTAGCGAGGCCCCCGAGGGTGGCGGTTTACCAGAAACGATCCTCATGCAAATGCTAATAAAAATATGTATTTATTCTCTGACGGTCTTATGCAAATGACTTCCATCCAATAGCTTATTCACAAGGTCCACTAATCTATTCATTATGGTCACAGTTTGCGATTCGTCGCAGCGGGTCACGTGGGCGTCTGTCTGCCCTGGGATAGGACACCCGAGCAATTTTATTTATAACCGGATAATAATGAATGATGGATGAATTTCTTTCCCAATAAATCCTTTATCTTGTTGGCATAAGTCAGACTTTCAGGATTTGTTAATGTTTCTGACATATATCTATAGACATAGGCTGCCTCGTGACCATGCCCTAGTGGTCACTGAGACATACACATGCATATACACACAATAGATGGAAGGTCCCGCTACTTTACTCATAACCAGAAATTAGCTCTTTCTTACTCTTCTGGTTGGAGCTGTGGTGGCTCAAGTGGTTAAGACGCTGAACTGCAGGCTGTGGAAGGTCGGTAGTTCAGCAGTTCGAGACCCGGGTGCCGCATGACGGAGTGAGCTCCCGTCTCTAGTTCCAGCTCCTGCCAACCTAGCAGTTCGAAAGCAAGAAATTGCAAGTAGATAAATAGGGACCACTTCGGTGGGAAGGGGACAGCGTTCCGTGCACCTTGGTGTTTAGCCATGCCAGCCACATGACCACGGAAACGTCTTCGGACAGCGCTGGCTCTTCGGCTTTGAAACGAAGATGAGCACCGCAACCCTAGAGTCGGACTCGACTGGCTTTCGAGCAAGGGAACTTTTACCTTTACCTTTACTTTTCTGGTCAGTGGCAGTCTCCCTATCCCTCATGCTTCAGCTTCCCCCCAATAATTATTTCTCCTTTTCGTCTCACTGAAACCCATGCACAGCGTTTTCCTCCTTGCACATTCTTCAACAAGAATCCATGTGACGTGCCACCAAGACACATCTGACTTAGGCGGCCCTATGAATTCATGCCCTCCAAAAAATCCTGTTGTTCACGGGCTTGCTCAGGTCCTGCAAACTGAAGGCCGTAGCTTCCTCGATGGCATCAGCCCATCGGTTTACGGCTTCTTTCAACTTGTCCTACCATTAGAGTCTTTCCCAATGAGTCTTGTCTTCTCGGCAAAGATAGTACCACCCAAGTCCTGCAGCCAAGGAATCGGCTAGATATCCGTTCAGCCATAAATACAATTTATCTCCTTTTTCACTCTTTCCCACCGAGAGGCCAAGACAGTCCGCGACTAAATAATAGACAATTTGGTAACTTTGGAAGTGACATTATCGTTTCTGATGAAGGGTGTCACCCCAACCCCATTTATTTATTATTTATTTATTATTTGTATTAATAGCCCGCCCATCCCGTAAGCAGGCTCAAGGTGGGTAACATCATAAAAACAGTACAATAAATACAATTAAAATTAAACAAGCTAGGAATTCAAACAATAATTATTATTTATTATCTTTCCCCCCCATCTCTTCCCCCCTATCTCTTACCGGATACCAGGACATGCCTATGACATTGTACCTCACTGAGGTCCCTGTCCACCCCAGGCTCCATCCCCAAATCTCCAGGAGTTACTCACCGAAACGGGGAGGGGGTTGTTTTTGTTTCTTAACCATGTGAGGCTCCTCAGCCCTCTCGGTTGGCACAGTTAAGGCTCTGGATGCTTGCTGGTTATTATTAATGCTCCCACTTTGCTTACCCCCGTGCTTATAAGGTCCAATACATTTTCCAACCTGTCCTTACACTATTATTTAAAAAGATTCATTAGGACGTTGCCTGGAAATTATAGTGACAGATAGAGCCGGGTAATTTATGGCTTTTCTTGAAGGTTGCACAATATTCAATAAGTGTCCTTCCTTTCCGTTCAGTCCTTCCCCCTTCTCCCCCCCCCCCACCGACCACTTGTTGGAAATAAACATTGAATTCAGTTGTAAAGAAACCAGCTATTGAAGACTTTGAATGCCCAATAGAAACCTCGAAGTGGGCCCTTCAGGAGTCTCATCCTCGCTAATCTGCCTCCTCTGCGGTTGCAAACAATTTCCTCTTTGGAAACAAGGCTCCGTTAACTCCTGCCTGCCCTTCCTCCTCTCTCCAAGAAGTAGTGTTGCCAGCCTCCAGTTGGGGCCTGGAGATCTCCCGCTTTTACAACTGATCCCCAGCTGATAGAGATCAGCTCCTCTGGAGAAAATGGCTGCTTTAAAGGGTGGACTCTATGGCATTGTGCCCGGCTGAGGCCCCTCCCCTTCCCAAACCCCGCCCTCTCCCAGATCCACCCCCAAAGTCTCCAGATATTTTCCAACCCGGACTTAGTAACCCTATGTGGATAGGGTCCTGGTTCAAAGCTGAAAGCTGAGTTTGACCAATGGCGAGCAAGAGATGGACTGGGAACTGATGCCTGCGGCCAATCAGCTCCCGGTGGCTGCCCCTTGCTGATGGAAAAAGAGCCAACCAGGGCTCACAGATGAAGGGTGGAACTTGAACCAGGGAGACTTGGGTTCAAAGGCGCTTCTCACTGGGTGGCCTTGGACGAGTCACTGGCTTGGTGCAGTTTGGTGTAGTGGTTAAGTGTGCCAGTTTGGTGTGGTGGTTAAGTGCGCGGACTCTAATCTGGGAGAACCGGGTTTGATTCCCCACTCCTCCACTTGCTCCTGGCTGGATGACCTTGGGCAAGCCATAGTTCTTTGAAAGGGCAGTTTCTGTCAAGAGCTCTCTCAGCCCCACCTACCTCACAGGGTGTCTATTGTGGGGAGGGGAAGGGAAAGGAGTTGTAAGACACTCTGAGACTCCGAGTGAAGGGTGGGGTATAAATCCAATCTCTTCCTCCTCCTCCTCCTCCTCCT
>NW_015162502.1:327492-335922 GCF_001447785.1 Gekko japonicus
TCCTCCTCCTCCTCCTCCTCCTCCTCCTCTTCTTCTTCTTCTTCTTCTTCTTCTTCTTCTTCTTCTTCTTTCCAGCGGCACAGATCCAAATACCTAGCTGCACTTCAACAGTCTTCAGGACAGGGGCAGGGGGATGCACGGAAAGTATTTGCAACAATGCAGGAAGTCTTTGCAACCCGGGTTAGTTGCCCGGCTTTGCAAGTCAAGCAAGGAAAATACGGAACTGGAGAGAACTGTCACGTCACCACCCGCTCCCCGGAATCCCAGCTGTCTAGAACAACGGATACGTTTCCTCTCAAGCTAGCGACACGCTGCTCAGAGAAGTCTGCAGTTCCATGTAGGGTTGCTAGATGGCTCCAACAAAAATACTGGAACTACCTGGTAAGAACTTATGGACACACCCACACATGTTCTTACTTCTGGGCTTAACTTCTGAGTGGACCTACATAGTGGAGTAGGTTAGGCTGAGAGTATGTGACTGGCCCAAGTTCCCCCAGTGAGCTTCCATGGCAGAGTCAGGATTCAAACCTGGATCTCCCAGATCCCAGTTTGACACTTTCACCACTACCTCCCACAGGCTCATCGGTCCCGGTCACATGAGTGGGATACTGTGCCACTGAAGGGAGGCAAATTAGAGCCGGAGCAAAAAGAACCACGGTAGCGCAATCCGACGCGCCCCCGTGGCTCCGTGCTCTGGCCTTCGGCGGGCGAACAGACGTAGTGCGACAAAACGGACATTGCGCGTTTGTGCGCATGCGTGGGATGGGGAACAGCGCTGGCTGCAATGGGCTACCCGTGTTTCCCCGATCAGACACCTGGAGTTGCCGCGCGTCATCCGGAAGGTAGTGCTCTGTTGCCAGTACCTTTTCAATGCGCGTTTTCGGGCCGAAGGGACGGATCGGGGACGGGTGTGTGACACTTCCCAGATGTTGCGGTATGATCACGCCCGTTTGATGCGCCCTCAACCCATCCATTTCACGGGACAAATCCTCCTGTGTGACCGGGGCCTTAGTTAACCGCTCTTGGCAATTAGACTCTGCATTCACTTGCAAGCACAGGGAGGAGGGAGGCAGAGCCCCATTGTCCTCTACTTCTGCGACTGGCCCCAGCCTCGGCTGATGGACTTTGCTGACTTTTGCCACCGTTGCATGCCAGCTATGTATTCCCGGCCCAGTTCCTTCCCAGCTCTCTAAATATTGGACATCTAGATATCTGGTATTTTCTCAAGAAAGAGGCCGCTGGATCTTAAGAAGAGCCCTGCTGGATCACACCAATAGTTCCTCTAGTCCAGCATCCTGTCTCACACAGCGACCAACCAGATGACTAAGGGGGGACACAGTAGAGCTCTATGTTATGGATGGCCAACAACAAGGCACAGAGGCTGAGGCCTTCATAAGAGCCTCAGAGCTTCATAAGAGCATAAGACGAGCCCTGCTGGATCAGACCAGTGGTCCATCTAGTCCAGCTTCCTGTCTCACACAGTGGCCAACCAGTTCCTCTGGAGGGCCAACAACAGGGCAGAGAGGCCGAGGCCTTCATAAGAACATTAGAAGAGCCCTGCTGGATCAGACCAGTGGTCCATCTAGTCAAGTATCTTGTCTCACACAGCGGCCAACCAGATGACTAAGGGGGGACACAGTAGAGGTCTGTGTTGTGGAGGGCCAACTACAGGGCATGGAGGCTGAGGCCTTCATAAGAGCATAAGAGCCCTGCTGGATCAGACCAGTGGTCCCTCTAGTTCAGCATCCTGTCTCACACAGTGGCCAACCAGTTCCTCTGGAGGGCCAACAGCAGGGCAGAGAGGCCGAGGCCTTCATAAGAGCATAAGAAGAGCCCTGCTTGATCAGACCAGTGGTCCCTCTAGTTCAGCATCCTGACTCACACAGTGGCCAACCAGTTCCTCTGAATGGCCAACAACAGAGCATAGAGGCTGAGGTCTTCTCCTGATATTGCTTCCTGGCTCTGGGATTCAGGGGATTGGTGCCTCGGAATGTGGAGGTTCCCCACACTCACCATGGCTAGCAGCCATCGATAGACCTATCCCCCATGAATCTATCTAATCCCCCTTTAAAGCTGCTTATTCCTGCGGCCTACATTCTCTGGCAGCGAATTCCATATTTTAACCACTCTCCGTATAAAGCAGTATTTCCTTTTGTCCATCCTGAACTTACTGCCCATCAGCTTCATCAGATGCCCTCAAGTTCTAGTCTTTTAGGAGAGGGATAAAAATTTCTGTTTCTCAACTCTTTCCTCCCCGTGCATAATTTTATAAACCTCTACCATGCCCCCCCCCAAAGTTGTTTCTTTTCTAAACTGAAAAGCTCCAGACTCTTCAGCCTGTCCTCCTCGGGAAACATGCTCCAACCCCATCATCACCTTGGTTGCTCCCCTCTGTGCCCAGTTTCCCCTCCTGAACAGTCTGTGGAAATGCCGAATGTTCGGGACAATATGTTCGGTTTCGAATGTTTAAGGCAATCCCTCGATCAGCGGGAGACTGAAGTCCCCCAGTTCAATCAACTGGCACGTCCAGTTAATGGGAAAGACCATTTTTGTGCTCAAGAGTTTGAGCAGGCAATAGTGAGCTAGATGGACCAATGGCCTGACTCAGCAGTCGCTGGCTATGTGGGCCCTCACGAGCAGAACTCAGCTTTGCTTGGGTGGGTGAATCTTTCCAACTGAGTCACTTCCATCCTGCTATCCCAGCTGCCTTTATCCCTTTCATGTGCCTCATTATAGAATAACGCAGTTAAAGAGACAGCCATTTCTCGGCACCTTCTTTTGTTCTTTAAACATTCGCCTCGGGCATGCCCTGAACTATGAACTGTTCTCTTAAAATAAGTGGCTTTGGGAGGGAAACCGGAGACGAGCCATGCTTCAAGCCCAAACTGTCCCTTCTTTTACTATAGCGGTCACAGAGAGGTCTGGTGCTGCTCAGCACAAACAGAATCCTCCCCCCCCGAGTACTGACAAGCCCAGGATATGGACCACGGATGTTAGTAATCGGTAGATTAATCCACGGCTCTTTTGTAGCAGGAACTCCTTTGCAGATTAGGCGACACACCCCTAATGTAGCCAATCCCCCTAGAGTTTACAGAGCTCTTCTTACAGGGGCTACTGTAAACTCTTGGAGGATTGGCTACATTAGGGGCATGTCGCCTAATCTGCAAAGGAGTTCCTGCTACAAAAAGAGCCCTGCGAGAGATGCTGTTGCGTTTCCTGAGCTGTCTGCTTAATGATTCCGTAAGAACGGCGGACAAGTTACACTTGGAATTCACTGCCACAGGAAGTGGTGGCAGCTACAAGCATGGACGGCTTCAAAAGGGAATTAGATAAGCATATGGAGCAGAGGTCCATCAGTGGCTATTAGCCACAAGGTATAGATAGGGACTCTGGGGCAAGTGATGCTCTGTCATCTTGGTGCTTGGGGGGGGTCAACAGTGGGAGGGCTTCTAATGTCCTGGCCCCACTGGTGGACCTCCTGATGGCACTGGTATTTCTGGCCACTGTGGGATACAGAGTGTTGGACTGGATGGGCCTTTGGCCTGATCCAACATTGGCATCTCTTATGTTCTTATGTTCTTAAGTTTGGGGGTGTTATGTATGTGCATACATACAGTAAATGTCTGAGCTTCAACCAAGGGCTGGTATCGTGAAATGCACGTTCTGATTGGCTACTCCGCGTAGTAGACCAATCAGAATGTAAGGAGGGTTATGGAGGGAATGAATATTATTGGCCGTTATGCGATTGGTTATTAACACACTAGGGGGCGTGGCTTTACAAGCCCGGAAAGTTTAAAAGGGAGCTCCTTGCTCTGTGTTGTTGTTTTGTCTGATTCCAATAAAGCTGAATTCACTTGTTAAGAGCTGACTGAAGTCTCATACTTAACAGGGAAGGGTACAGGTCGCTGTGCTACACCCACTTATTCCAATGCTGCTAGGGTTGACAACTTCCAGGTAGGGCCTGGGGGACTCCCAGATTCATTTGAACAGAGATCCTGGAGAAAATGGCTACTTCGGAGGGTTGACTGTGCGGCATTATACCCTGCTGACGTCCCTCCCCTCCACAAACCCCACTGGCCTCAGGCTCTACCCCAGACCAGTGTTCCCTCTAAGCTGAGTTAGTGTGAGCCAGCTCACAGTTTGTTAGCCTCCGGCTCACATCATTTTTGTCTTCGCTCAGGAAGGATGGGCTCCAGAGCAAACTAATTGATGCAGCAGCCAAATTGCTCGCTCACAACTTTAATGCCAGTGGCTCACAAACTAGAATTTTTGCTCACGAGACTCCACAGCTTAGAGGGAACATTGCCCCAGACTCTCCAGGAAGCAAGCCTAATGGCCACTAATGTTAATGCTTGGCTCTAGAGTAGGGTAGTAATTATTTTAGGGTTGCCAGGTCCACGGGAGGGGGGGTGCTCGCTCAACAGGCCCCTTACTTGCCAGCCCAGATCTGGCCTCCAGGGGGGACCCCCCCCCAAAGTGCCAGGATCATGGCAACATGCCTGGCGTGATGACGTTCACCGGAGGTGACGTCATCACGCCAGGCATGTTGCGGAGGGAACACTCTATCATTTGAGGGAAAACCAGGGGTCATTTCCTGCGGGAGCGCACAGGAGTGGCGCTCCGGCAGTAAGGTGCCCAGGGGGTGGGCACATGCAACAAGCCCCGCCCCCTGCTCCCAGCAGCCCTCAGTTGGGCCACAAGGAGCAAGAAGCAGCCAGGTAAGTTGCTAGGGCTGCCGAGTGGGGGCGGGGGGGTGGGTAAACCCCCGCTTTGGAGGCTCGATCCTTGTATGGCCGTGGCCCCACCCCCAGCGTGCCTGGCATCCTCCCGTCACTTCCAGGTGACGTGCGTGCGGCATGCACAAGCCACCAGCCGGGAGCCCCCCACTCCTGACGAAGATACACTTGGCAACCCTATAAGTTGCAGAGCCGCCCCCCCCGGCCCGCCTTCAGGTACAAGCTCTCCCTCCTCTGTGAGGGCAGATCTGCGCATTCCCCCCCCCCAATAGCTAGCAATCCAAAGCAGTCCAGTGGAGCCTGAGTGGTGGGTGTTGCCTTCTGACACACTTCCGGTGATGTCAGGGGGTGTGGCTCCTGCACCTCTTTTTCTATGAAACGACCCCTCAAACGATAGTGGCCCTGCCCCCAACGTTCCCGACGCAAAAGAGACTGCAAGGTGTGAGGAAATCTGTTTCAATGTATCTGAAGAAGAGCGCATGCACATGAAAGCCTATTATCTAGAATTAAATCTTGTCGGTCTTAAAAGTGCCCCCGGACTCAGACTTTGTTCTGTGTAAATTAGGTCTGCCATCACAAGGCTGGCAACCAGCAGGGGACCTAACCGGTGGGGACATTCTCTGTGTAACCATAGAGTTTCCCCCAAATGCTAGAGAGTCCCTGGAGATGTGCTGATGGCAATGCCAGGTTCACGGGGAGTGACATCAGTGCATTGGGATCCCCTGCCACCAGTGGAAACCTGGCAAGCCTACTGTAAATTGGCATGACTTCACTGGAGGAAATGTGATAGATGTAAAGTGACATATATGCCAAGACACAGGTTTAGCCGGTAAGTGGCTATGGTTTTGACTTGAGAGATCCGGGTTTGAATCCCCACTCTGCCATACAGAAACTTGCTGGGTGACCTTAGGCCTCTGCCAGGGCTCTTTTTGTAGAAAAAGCCCAGCAGGAACTCATTAGCATAATAGGCCACACCCAACACCAGAAACTCATTAGCATATTAGGCCACACCCCTGACAGCACAGCTCATTAGCATATTAGGCTCCACCCCCATGTTGCCAGAAGTGTGGTCATCCAGCCACACCCACCTTTTGCTTCTTATTCTGTTTACCTTGTTTGTGGTCAAAACCCAGGGCCTTTTTTTGGAGCAGGAACTCCTTTGCATGTTAGGCCACACACCCCTAATGTAGCCAATCCTAATGAGTTCCTGCTGTTGGGTGTGGCCTATTATGCTAATGAGTTCCTGCTGGGCGTGGCCAACTCGGGAGCCACCCGGAATTCCGTTCCTGTGCGTTCCTGCCCAAAAATAGTCCTGGGCCTCTCTCTCTTCCTCTCTCCCCCTCTCTCTCAGCCTTAACCCACCACAACGGGTTGTTGTGTGAGAACGAAACAGAGACGGGGAGCACTCCTCAGGGAAAGGGCGGGATACAGATGTGCTGAATAAATAAATAAGCACAGCTGAAGTGTCTCGGCAGAAAGCCTCAGCTGAGAGGAAAGGGGATCATGAAAGGTCCTTTGCCTGCAGGGCAAACAGAAGTGAGTCTGTGAGCGCTGCCAATCTCGCCGGCCCTTCAGACCTGTTCCTTGAATTACTGACTGATCCGGGGCTCTGTCAGACAGGAATCTGCTCCAGGTCTCCCGGTTATCCTGGGCCCTCTTTTCACGCCAGTGTCCTGGATCGGAAAGGGGAGGCCCAGTCTGAGCCGTTCTGGAACCCAGAGGTGGCCATGGGGCAGAAGAGGGAGGGCATGCGCACGCCAGTGTGCCAAAGGCTGCAGATGGAATCAGAGCGGTCTCAGCCAACAAGAGGAAACAAGAGTCGTGTGTGTGTGTGTGTGTGTGTGTGTGTGTGTCCCTCCCTGCCCCATTTTGCCTTTCAGCCAAGTTCTCAAGGCTGAAGATGACAGTGTTATGGAAACCGGGCCGGCAAATAGCTGTAAATACAGAGCTGTATCAGATGCCTGTGTCACATTGCCACACTCCAGTGTGTGTGCATGCACGGCAGAGGGAGCGCGCATCAGGCTTTCAGGAGACAAAGCCGAGTCGGGAGGCGCGCGCCCCCCCCCGCTCCTCTGCCGCCTCCCCCTTTCTTGTGTTGCTCAGACGTGTTTACATATTTCCCCTCTTTAGTATCCTTTCCACCCGAATTCCCTCTTCCCACCCTTCCCCGTCTGCTCCTCTGAAAGGCCCGACTGTTTACTCTGGATTGGCTTGTGGTATTTCAGTTGGCTTTTTACAGTTAACGCCCCCCCCCCCCCAGGTTGTAAGAGAGAATTCCCCAAAGCCATCTCCACGGGCTCTTTTTTTCGGTCCAGATTTCAAGGCCCGGGCCTGGTATCTTTCATGTGTCAACTCTGCTTAGCGAACCGGCGTTGCCAAGTCAACCCGCTTCCCAGAATGCCATGCTGCGAGGTGACAAGTTGCGAACGTTTCCTTGGCCGAGTTTTACAAGGGCCGCTTTCCTTGGTTCTCTAGACCAAGAGTTAGTCAGGCCGGGAGCTCGAAAGCCTTCCATTGCTTTTTTTCTCACAGGAGAAACTCCCAAATTCGCTTTCAACGTTGCTCGAGGCGAATTCTCGGTAGCAATGGAGAGGCTTTATATTAAAATAAAAGGCTAGGAGAGCTATCCCTCTCACCGCGCACTGCTCTGAGAATGGCGGCTGTTTTAACAGTTCTTTGTCAGACTACGCTGGATGGATTGCACTGAGCTCAGGCCCAGATAGAAGTAATTTCGGATATTTAGTCTGATTTTACAAAACTCCATAAATGACACTGTGCAGGGGTCATTTCGTAGAAAAAGAGGTGCAGGAGCTCATTAGCGTGACTCATCAGCATAACTTATTTGCCTATGCCACACCCCCTGACATCACCGGAAGGGTGTCAGAAGGCAACACCCACCGCTCAGGCTCCACTGGACTGTTTTGGATTGCTAGCTATGGGGGGGGGGACATGCGCAGATCTGTGCAGAAAGAAAGAGAAGGAAAGAAGGAGGGAAAGAAAGAAAGAGGGCAAACAGATGGGGAGGGAGGGAGGCTCTCCCACCTCCCCATCAAGGCCCTGCCACCCCCATGGCCACTCCCCCAATCAATCCCCTGCTGCCACCACTACCCCACACCAGCCACACTTCCATGCTAGAAGCTAGACTGTAAGGCCCCACTAGGCCTTACATGAGTGTAGTCACGTAGCCGATGGAGAAGCTAGAGGCTGGGTCACCTGACTGCAGGCATGGTCCCCAAACTTCTAGCCTATCCCCAAATGTAGCAGGAAGGAAGGGCAAACAGATGGGGACGGAGGGAGGCTCTCCCACCCCCTGATCAAGCCCCTGCCATCCCCTGTGACTCCCTCACCCCCATCAAGGCCCCCCATGCCCCCCAATCAAGCCCCGCCGCCACCACCCTGCATCAGTCAGGTGTCGGGAAAGGTGGGCGGCGGGGCTCTGGAGGCCTTCCCCAGGCTCTGTGCCTCGGTGTGGGTAGGGGGGCTCTACAACTTACCTGGCTGCTTCTTGCTCCTCGTGGCCCGGGGCTGTTGGGAGCAGGGGGCGGTGCTTGTTGCATGTGCCCGCCCCCTGGGCTCCTTACTGCCGGAGCTCCGCACCTGTGCACTCCTGCAGGAAATGACCCCTGACACTGTATATAATAGATGTATGCTATTTTGTGCTTTTTTTCTTAATTTTTATCCAGGGCTATTTTTG
>NW_015162502.1:335943-365331 GCF_001447785.1 Gekko japonicus
GTTCCGGCTGGCTCCCGAGTTGGCCACGCCCAGCAGGAACTCATTAGCATAATAGGCCACACCCAACAGCAGAAACTCATTAGGATTGACTACATTAGGGGTGTGTGGCCTAACATGCAAAGGAGTTCCTGCTACAAAAAAGCCCTGGGTTTGGACAACAAGCAAGGTAAACAGAATAAGAAGCAAAAGGTGGGTGTGGCTGGATAACCACACTTCTGGTAACATGGGGTGCGGCCTAATGTGCTAATGAGCTGTGCTGTCAGGGGTGTGGCCTAATATGCTAATGAGTTTATGCTGTTGGGTGTGGCCTATTACGCTAATGAGTTCCTGCTGGGGGTTTTTTTCAGAAAAAGAGCCCTGTTTTTATCTATTATTTTATAAAGATTGGAGACCTTCCAGGATTACAGGTCATCTCCAGACAATAGAGATCAGTTCCCCCAGAGCACATGGCTACTTCAGAGGGTGGACTCTATGGTGTTATGCCCCACTGAGGTTCTTCCCCTACCCAAGTCCTGCTGTCCCTGACTCCATCCCCAAATCTCCAGGAATTTCCCAACCAAGAGTCGGCAGCCCTACTGATTTTGTTTGATCTATGGGCCCTGCCCCCCCCCATCATGTTATTTTTGTTGTTGTACTTCTAAAAGCAAGAAGGAGAAACACATCTGTGAAATCAGGGCAGGTAGAAGAATACCTTCTACAGCCTGGGGACGTCCTACAAGAGAATGACTCAGCCCTACCCCACCTTCCTGAACAGATATAAATTACAAGCCAACCATTTTTCTTCTCACCTTGGCACAGAGAGTACTCCACCTTTCTGTGTTATACCTCTGAGGATGCCAGTCACGGCTACTGGCGAAATGTCAGGTCCTACAATGCCAAGACCATGGCCACACAACCCGGAAAATCTACAACAGTTAAGATAGAAGAATACTTGCAGTGGGTGTGATATACTTTCCCAGGATGCTCCCCTGCTTACCTTTTCAACTGGCTTATAGGCCACACCTGTTCACAGCTACATCTTCCCCCAAAGGACAGCTTCTGTATTATTGGGTTTTAGGGTTGCCAAACTGAGAGCCAGTTTGATGTACTGGTTAGGAGTGCAGACTCTAATCTGGGAGAACCGGGTTTGATTCCCCACTCCTCCACTTGCAGCTGCTGGTGTGACCTTGGGTCAGTCACAAGTTCTCTCAGAGCTGTTCTCTCAAGGGCAGTTCTCGAAAAGTCCCACCTACTTCAAAGGGTGTCTGTTGTGGGGAGGGGAAGGGAAAAGAGATTGTAAGCCACTCTGAGACTCCTTTGGGTAGTGAAGGGTGGGCTATAAATCCAATTCTTCTTCTTCTTCTTCTTCTTCCAGGTGGAATCTAGAGATCTCCCTGAATTACAATTGAACTTCAGACTACAGAGATCAGTTCTCCTGGAGAAAATGGCTGCTTTGGAAAGGGGGGGGCCTCAATGGCTTTATACTCTGCTGAGGTCCCTCCCCTCCCCAAACCCTCCCCTCCCCAGGCTCCGCCCCCAAAATCTCCAGGTACTTCCCCACTGAGAGTTAGTAATCCTATTAAAAAAAAAATCATTCAAACCATTTTATTTCCAAGGAACTCAGGGTGGCATGCATATTGGTGCACTTTCTACTTCTGTCCTCGAAAGGGGAGGTCCAAAGTGGCATAGGCTATTTGCCCCTTTTCCGTTTGATCCCTGAAGCGACTTTATGAGGTAGGTTAGGCTGAGACCCAAATTAGACATTGCCAGTGCTGTGGGAAACAAGTTCTAGAATCATAGGATCACAGAATCCAGGGGTCATTTCGTAGAAAAAGAGGTGCAGGAGCTCATTAGCATAACTCATTAGCATAACTCATTTGCATATGCCACGCCCCGCCCTGATATCACCGGAAGTGTGTCAGAAGTCAACACCCACCACTCAGGCTCCACTGGACTCTTTTGGATTGCTAGCTATTGGGAGGGTGGAACATGCAGATCTGCCCTCACAGAGGAGGGAGAGCTTGTACCTGAAGGCAGGCCAGGGGGGAGGCTCTGCAACTTACCTGGCTGCTTCTTGCTCCTCATGGCTCGACTGAGGGCTGCTGGGAGCAGGGGGTGGGTGGGGCTTGTTGCATGTGCCCGCCCCCTGGGCTCTTTACTGCCGGAGCTCCACTCCTGTGCGCTCCTGCAGGAAATGACCCCTGATAGAATCACAGAGTTGGAAGGGGCCATACAGGCCATCTAGTCCAACCCCCTGCTCAATTCAGGATCAGCCTACAGTATCCCTGACAAGTGTTTGTCCAGCCGCTGCTTCAAGACTGCCAGAGAGGGGGGCTCCCCACCTCCCAAGGCAGCCCATTCCACTGTTGCACAACTCTGACTGTAAAAGGTTTTTCCTAAGATCCATCCGGTACCTTCCGGCCCTTAATTTAAACCCATTCTTGTGAGTCCTCTCCTCTGCTGCTAAGAGGACCAGCTCCCCGTCCTTCTCCAAGTGACAGTCCTTCAAAGACTTCAAGAGAGCCATCATAAAGACAAAACCAGCGATTAAAAAAAAATGTTATGAAGTTTACGGAGTCATCTCTGACATAGGGAGAAAAGGACGTCAACGATTTTAAATCTGAAAGTGTTGGCAATCTGAAAGGATTTGGACAGGGTTGCCCTGGTTGTGTAATACGCTCTTGACAGCCCTGCTTCCTCAGTTCTGGTAGCGAATCCTTTACTTGGCTAGAAACTTTATCTAAAGCATGTGAAAATACATCCTCCCCATATTCAGTGCTTAAACGGATGCATGTGGACACATGGAGATGCCTTATACCGAATAAGATTGCTGGTCCATCAAGGTCAGTATTTTCTACTCAGACTGGCAGTGGCTCTCCAGGGTCTCAGGTGCAGGTCTATCACGTAAGAACCAGAAGAGCCCTGCTGGATCAGACCAGTGGTCCATCTAGTCCAGCATCCTGTCTCACACAGTTGCCAACCAGTTCCTCTGGAGGGCCAACAACAGGGCAGAGAGGCCGAGGCCTTCATAAGAACATCAGAAGAGCCCTGCTGGGTCAGACCAGTGGTCCATCTATTCCACCATCCTGTCTCACACAGTGGCCAACCAGTCCCTCTGGAGGACGAACAACAGGGCATAGAGGCCGAGGACTTCCTAAGAACATCAGAAGAGTCCTGCTGGAACAAACCAGTGGTCCATCTAGTCCAGCATCCTGTCTCACACAGTGGCCAGCCAGTTCTCTGAATGGCCAACAACAGGGCATAGAGGCCGAGATCTTCCCCTGATGTTGCCTCCTGGCTTTGGGATTCAGAGGTTTAATGCCTCTGAATGTGGAGGTTCTCCTCAGCCCACATGGCTAGCAGCCATTGATAGACTTATCATTCATGAATCTATCTAATTCCCTTTTCAAGCTGATAAGATCACATCACCTACTGCCTGGTCTTTTAAACTGGAGAAGCTGGGCATTGAGCTCAGGACCTTCTTTATGCCAAGCTGATGCTCTGTCACTGAGCCGTGGCCCGTCCCCTCTGTGTTCTATCAGTGCTTTAATGCTCTTCACTGTTGGGACATTCCTTGTTGCAGAATCTGTGCCGAAAACAGCTCCCTCCCCTCATTAAATGAGTTTAGGGGAAGAAGGGTGAGGAACTGACCGAATCAATGGGCAATCCTTTCCGTTCTTCATTCCATTTCAGTCCACTCCGGATGGTGATTGGATTTCCCATCCCTGCTGTTTCAGCCAGAAAATATTTTTGGGTTTTGTTTGTTTCTCCTCTGTGTGATTTGGACCCTCGTCGTCGCTTCGTTTCTCATTTCTGTAAAAATACGTGCATTTTGAATTGCTATTTGCGGGTCAATAAACCGGCATTAAACAAATAGGCGATGTTGGTGATACATATAATTGATGTACATTGTAGCATGAAAACAACATCTAAAACTGTACAAGGCGTGTGTATGCAATCCAAATGGCTGAAAGCTCTGATGATTGCCAAAAAAATAAAAAACATACATTAAAAAAAGGAATGAAACTAGGGTTGCCAAGTCTGGGATGAAAAATACCTGGAGACTTTGGGGGTGGAGCCTGGGGAGGCGGGGTTTGGGGAGGGGAGGGGATGGGCCTCAGCATGGTACGATGCCATAGAGCCCACCCTTCAAAGCAGCCGTTTTCTCCAGGGGAGCTGATCTCTGTCAGCTGGAGAACCGTTGTAAAAGCGGGAGAGGCTGGAGGCTGGCAATCCTAAACAAAACAAGGAAAATTAGCTCATCCATAATTCCTAGCCTCGGGGGTCATTTCGTAGAAAAAGAGCTAGGGGAACTCATTACCATAACTCATTAGCATATGCCACACCCCCTAACATCAGGGACCCAGCAGTGGACCTGCAAGGCCAGCGGGAGTGCGAGGAAGCCCGGCCAAGGCCCTCCCTGGCCCCAGGCAGGCAGGGGTGGGGAGAGGCGGGGAGGAAGCAACTTACCCTCCCTCTTCTCCTGCCTCCTCCTGGCTGAATGAGGGCTGGAAGCGGGGTGGCCGGAAGCAAGGGGCGGGGCTTCGTCATGTGCCCCGCCCCCTGCACCTCACCCGGGGGAACTGCGTTCCCCCGCATTCCCCCCCGAAATGACCTCTGCCTAGCCTGATCTTCTTGTCACATCTAGGGAGCTAAGCAGGGTCGGCCCTGGTTAGTATTTGGATGGGAGACCTCCAAGGAATACCAGGGTTGTGACATGGAGGCCTCGGTGACAAGGCCCCCGGCAGCCAGCAAGGCCCTACGGTCCCCAAAGTTTGGAGGAAAAGCTCCTTTCTGTCAGCATGGTCCACATCTGTGGGTTTAGATACTAACTACAATTAAAGTTCAATATTGTTGTGCCTTTGGAGCCTGGTTGCTGGGGATCAGTCTAGCTGATGGGCTTGGTCTAGAATAGGGTTGCCAGGTCCCCCCCCCTCCTGGTGGAGGCAGGGGTCCCCTGCTGACAGGCCCTCCTCTCCGCCACTGATCAGCTTGCAGCTGGTGGTGAGGGAACTTGCCCAGAAAAAGAGAAAGAACCATCCAACGTGCAGAGACATGTCTGCGTCACTGCCCACATGACCCGGAAGTGGCACCATCCCATCCAGGACGTTGAGGCGACGATCTGGTATTTGGGAAAAAACTCTATGGTTAGGAGCCAAATTTACCATAGAGGCTTTGCCCAAATACCAGAGTGTCGCCCGAAGCGTGATGATGTCACTTCCGGGTCATGTGGGCAGTGACCAGGGTTGCCAGCAGGGCCGGCTCTATCACTAGACGAACTAGGGCGACGGCCTAGGGCGCAGATCTCCCAGGGGCGCAGCGAGGCCCCTGCTACCGCCCCCCGGCAGCCCCAGCATGGCTTTCTGAGTGCCCCTGCTCCACAGCGCACCCCTTCCCGTGCCTCGCACACCCCCGCCCTCCTGCTCCTGCAGTTTGTGCCAGACTCCCGCTGGCGGACAGCCTCTTGTCGCCAACAGCCCGGCTGGGGCAAGAAAGTCGGAGACTGGCAGTGGGCGGATTCGGGGGAAGGAGGCCAAGGGGAGCACTGCCCAGGCCCGGCAGGGCCCCTGGCGAGGCACGCAGGGAGGGAGCCAATCCATGGGGCTGCTGCGGCCGTGCCGCCAGGCCAATCACTGCCCCCAAGCAGGAAATCCCGCGTGTTAAACATGTGGCGCTCCTTCTCCTCCTCCACAGGTAGCTCTGGGACAGGCGGGCGGGGAGGCGAGGGGCCACAGCCAGCCTGCCTGCCCGCCCACCTGCCTGCCTAAGGGCCAGTGACTGGTGCCCGTCCGCCTGGCCCTCCTCAGGGCCCGCCGGCTTCCCCTTCCCATCTGTCTCTCTGGGGCAGGCAGCCGGAGGAGCAGGGCGGAAAGAGAAAGTGCGCCAGTCTCGGGCCCTGCAGTACAGCAGCAGGAGCAGCCGCCCCCTGGCAACCGCGGGTCCCGCTTCCCATCTCTTGCCGTCATCGCCCTGTGGGAAGTCCCCCCCCCGAGCCCGCGGGAGATTTGTTTGCTGTCCTTTCAATGGGGGGGGGACAGGGCAGCTGGAGTAAAGGGAGGGAGGGTGTGGAATAAATAGAGGGGGGGTCATGAGAGGGGATGGCATTTTGGGGGGGGGGAAGTGAGAGGGGACAGGATCTGGGGGGGGAACGGAAGGGGGTTTGAACAACTACCATTAATTTCTTTTGCCATTTTTTTCCCTCTCCTCTGCAAAACCTTTGGCACTTGGTGTTGTGTTTTCCCTGGCAAAAGCCCTGGGAGGGCCACGTCCCATTTATCTCAGGGTTCCAAGCTGTGGAGTCTTGTTCTACTCTGTGAGCGGCTAGCATTCAAGTTGTGAGCTAGCGATTTGGCTGCTGCATCAATTAGCTTGCTCCGGAGCCCTCCTTCCTGAGCTAAAGAAAAAATGAGTGATCTGGAGGCTAAGAAGCTGTGAGCTGGCTCACACTAGCTCAGCTTAGAGGGAACACTGGTTACCAGATCTGGGTTGGAATGTCCTGGTTATTTGGGGAGGGGTGGAGCCCAGGGAGGCTAGGATTTGGGGAGGGGAGGGCTCTAAGTGCAGTCGAACACAGCCCCGTAGCTAACAACTTTTGGGTGGGGCCCAATTTAAAATTAGCAATTTCGAATTTTGTGTTTTTCATTCTTCCTAAAATGCATTTATGTTTGAAAATTGGTGGGCACGGGGGTGTGGGGGGCGCAGAAGGTAGCCTCGCCTAGTGTGCAAAAAACCCTGGAGCCGGCCCTGGTTGCCAGGTCTGGATTGAAAAATATCTGGAGACTTAGGGCTTGGATCCAGGAGAGGATGGGGTTTGGTGAGGGGCCACAGCATGGTCCAACGGTATGTGGGACAAGAGCCCACCCTCCAAAGCAGCCGTTTTCTCCAGGGGAGCTGATCTCTGTCAGCTGGAGATCAGCTGTAAAAGCGGGAGGTCTCCAGGCCCCGCCTGGAGGCTGGCAACCTTAGCGGTGACATAGACACATCACTGTATGTTGACTGGGCCTCTGTGCTTCTCCCAGTAAGTCCAGATCTCCCCACCAGTTGCCAGGAGGGACCTGGCCTCCCTAGCCTAGAACAGGCTTCCCGAAAGCAGCCAGAGGCTGTGACCAAAGCAAGGGAGTTCTCATCACTCTGCTGATCAAGAGTAGCAAATAAATGCCATCATTGTGAAAGAAGAGGGATGTAACTCAGGGCTGCCAGCCCCAGACTGGGAAATTCCTGAAGATTTTGGAGGTGGAGCCAGAGCTGGCTCCAGGGTTTGATAGGCCCTGGGCAGAGATTGCTCAGGGGCTCTTCCTCCCCTTCCATGCCCATCACTAGGACTCTTGCTCAGGGGTAATTTCGTAGAAAAAGAGGTGCAGGAGTTCATTAGCATTAGCATAACTCATTTGCATATGCCACACCCCCTGACATCACCGGGAGTGTGTCAGAAGGCAACACCCACCACTCAGGCTCCACTGGACTGTTTTGGATTGCTAGCTATTGGGAGGGTGGAACGTGCAGTTCTGCCCTCACAGAGGAGGGAGAGCTTGTACCTGAAGGGGGGCCGGGGGGGGGGCTCTGCAATTTACCTGGCTGCTTCTTGCTCTTTGTGGCCTGACTGAGGGCTGCTGGGAGCAGGGGGGGGGGCTTGTTGCATGTGCCCGCCCCCTGGTCTTCTTACTGCCGGAGCTCTGCTCCTGTGCGCTCCCACAGGAAATGACCCCTGCAGTCTTGCTCATACCTCCCTTCCTGCCCCCACCCACATAGTCCTTAGAGTTGCCAACCTCCAGGTGGAGCCTAAGGAAGTGGGTCATCAAGTGGAGGGGCATCTAGTTGCTTCCCACCCTCCCTGTGAGTGCCCCATCAGATTCAGTCTGTTGCTGCAGGAAAAACAGAGCTGTGTGCCATTTAAAAAAATTAACACTAACTTTAGCCTATGAAAAAGTCATTCGTACTGCAGGAGGAATCCTTCTCAGTCCCAGATCCAGCTCTGCTTTTTGCTCCACCTCTTCTCTGGCTATCAGCCAGTCTATCACTGCCAATGTGGTGGGGCCTGGAGTAGATCCCTGCATTGGCGATTTTTGAATTTTCCTGCAGACCCAGGGAGTCCTCTGAGGAAACCTGTTGGGAGACAGTGCGTCCGCTATCTGCAGAAATAAGTATCCGCACGCAGAAGAGACTGTTGAGAATTAGAGATATAGATTTAAGGTTTCCACAAAACTCTCTGGTGCTTTTAGCAGACGTCCACCTCAGGTACCGTGCCATGCTTTGCAAATTGATTTCAGCCGTCTCGTAGGAAAGACTGGACTCATCCTGCATTGAATGCTGCTCCAAAATTCCTTTGCTCTCTCAAAAAAGAAAGACATTTGGATCGGGTTGAAACGTTTGCATTCACGCGCATAAACACAAGCAGACGTGTGGACTGGCAAGGAAACAGAAGTCGTGGCCTACTTCTATGAATTCTCCCCCATATTATACACACATCTACAACCACACAACAACAACAATTCCTTCCTGTTGGTCTGGGTGCCATGGCTTTTCCTTCAAGCGATGACTTGGAAGAACAACGTATACCCAATTTGTTTCATTATGCCATAACTATACCTTATTTCTGCATTAGTGTAATGCAGTTAAGGTTGCCAATTTTGAAAGGAAGAAATCTTGAACAGAAATAGATCACAATGGGTAGCCATGTTAATCTGTAGCAGTTGAAAAGAAGAAGAAGAAGAAGAAGACGAAGACGAAGACGAAGACGAAGACGAAGAAGAAGAAGAAGAAGAAGAAGAAGAAGAAGAAGAAGAAGAAGAAGAAGAAGAGATTGGATTTATACCCTGCCGTTCACTCGGAATCTCAGAGCGGCTTACAAACTCCTTCCCCTTCCCCTCCCCACAACAGACACCCTGTGAGGTAGGTGAGGCTAAGAGAGCTCTTTTAAGAACTGCTCTTTTTCAAGAACAGCTCTTATCAGAACTACGGCTTCCCCAAGGTCATCCAGCAGCTGCAAGTGGAGGAGTGGGGAATCAAACCCGGTTCTCCCAGATCAGAGTCTGCACACTTAACCACTACACCAAACTGGCTCAAAAGAATGCTTGTAAAGGATGCAAAGGTACCATGCATATTGCAATCAGCTTGATCAGTAGGGTGACACTTTTAAAAAAATGCTAAGAAGTTAGAGGGCTCAGATCCATTGAGAGCCGTCAAGAACAGTGGAGGGGGGAAGAGGGCCATGTTGGAGTAAGGGACAGTGAGGGGCGCTACATCACACTAAGGGTGTGCAGGTGTCATCTCCTTGAATACGAGGCCTCTCTTTGTCTTTTGGGGGTAGTGGTTAGGAGAACCAGGTTTGATTCCCCACTCCTCCACATGCAGCTGCTGGTGTGACCTTGGGTCATTCACAAGTTCTTTCAGAGCTGTTCTCAAAAGAGCAGTCCTCAAAGGAGCTTTCTCAGCCCCACCTACCTCACAGGCAATGCTCCCTCTAAGCTGTGGAGTCTTGTGAGCAAAAATTCTACTTTGTGAGCTACGGGCATTAAAGTTGTGAGCGAGCGATTTGGCTACTGCATAAATTAGTTTGCTCTGGGGCCATCTTTCCTGAGCGAAGGCAAAAATGTGTGAGCCAGAGGCTAAAAAACTGTGAGCCAGCTCACACTAACTCAGCTTAGAGGGAACATTGCTCACAGGGTGTCTGTTGTGGGGAGGGGAAGGGAAAGGAGATTGTAAGCTGCTCTGAGACACCTTTAGGTAATGAAGGGCAGGGTATAAATCCAATCTCCTCCTCCTCCTCCTCCTGGGAGCTGCCCTCTGACCCCTCCTCTTCCCTTTGTCCTCTCTTCCCCTCCCTCTCTCACATGGCCTTCCATTGACACACACGTCTCTGCAGGTCTCTCCTGTAGGTACAGGGCCCTCATACTCCCACACACATGATGCTGGACAAGCAGGCCATCTGTGACTGGGAAAGTACTCTTTAGATCAGTCTTCTCTCTCTCCTTTCAACCACGACCTGAATGTGAACTGAATCTATTTGAATAAATCTAAGTTTTTATTTTTTTTGTAATATACGTCTTGGGAGATTTATTTCCTGCACTCAGTATCACGCTGCTATGATTGGGCACACTCTGCTGTATTAAACAAATATCCCAACAGGCCACACCTGGGGTGACATTCACACTGTTCAGATTCTCTGTTTTGCATACATTTCCCCTCTGAATGCAGAGGCATCCACACTGGCAACAGAGCATCCACACAGGAGTTCTCAGCACATTTTCCATTGTCAGCTGCTATTTCCCTTGTCTTTTCTCCCTGCAGTGTATCGCTGGAGAGTTTTATTTAAAGCCCTCAAAACAACACCTTTACAGTGTCATAGTGGGGAAGAGGGTGATGTGAGGGACTGGTGGAAGGAAAATGGGGTCACTGTGGACAGCGCCTTTGAAAATGTGCCTCTCACCATCCAGACAGAATGCTGACATGCTTGGACTACATTCTTTCTGTTTGGGTGAGCGCAGGGGTCGTTTCGTAGAAAAAGCTAGGGGAACTCATTAGCATAACTCATTAGCATATGCCACACCCCCTGGCATCACCGGAAGTGTGTCATAAGGCCACACACCCTGACATCACCGGAAATGTGTCATCAGGCCACACACCCCACCCCCAACGGTCCCGGCCGTTGCCGCCGGCCTTGCAGCTCCACTGCCGAGCACCATGAGGGGCCCGGTGGTGGACCTGCAAAGCCGGCGGGAGTGCAAGGAAGCCCCGCGAAGGCCCTTCCTGGCCCCAGGCAGGCAGGGGTGGGGAGAGGCAGGGAGGAAGCAACTTACCCTCCCTCTTCTCCTGCCTCCTCCTGGCTGAATGAGGGCCGGAAGCAGGGCGGCCAGAAGCAGGGGGCGGGGCTTCGTCATGTGCCCCGCCCCCCATACCTCACCCGAGGGAACTGCGTTCCCCCGCGTCCCCCCCGAAATGATCTCTGGGTGAGCGACTCAGCATACGTGGACATGGGGGGACGCTACATTACTCTAAGTGTGTAAAGGTGTTATCTCCTTGAATGGGATGCCTCCCTTTGTCTTAACCTGAGAGCTGCCCTCTGACCCCTCTTCTCCCTTTGTCCTCTCACTCACTGCACATGGCCTTCCATGGAGACACATGTATCTGCAGGTCTCTCTTGCAGAGAAAATGTCCTTATACCCCCACACACACATATGATGCCAGACAAGCTGACCCTTTGTGGGAGGGCACAGACCCAACTCATTAGGTTAGGCTTCCCTTTCTCCTTTTGACTGCAACCTGAGTGTGAACTGGATCTACATGAATAAATGCAAATTTACTCTTTTTTTGGGAGGGCGGGCAATGTACTTCTTGGGAGATTTATTCACTGCACTCAGCATCATGCTTCTGTGACTCAGGAAACTCTGCTATATTAACCAAATAGCCCAATACTTCCAAGAAAGATCACAGCAAAGCAGATTTGAGAATGAGTGTACCGAGGATGGCAAATACCTAGAGGGTGAACAAACGAAGCTGCCTTATAAGTGAATCAGACCCGTAATCCGTCAAAGTCTTCATTGTCTACTCAGACTGGCAGCAGCTCTCCAGGGTCTCAGGCAGAGGGTCTTTCCCATCTCCTCTTACCAGATCCTTTTTAACCTGGGGGTGCCAGGGACTGGACCTAGGACCTTTTACATTCCAAGCAGATGATCTACCACTGAGCCACAGTCCCTCTGCTGAGAACGAATGATTAGAGGATGATGCCGTGTGGATGCTCCAAAGAAAGCACTCTCGATCGAAGCAAAGGTGGAGGAAAAGTCCATGGGGGTGTCTGCTCACTTTTGCAGCCTTTGAGCTGGATGCTGTCTATTATGGTTTCCAAAGCACTCAAATATCAGTGGAAATGAGACTCAGGTGTGGCCAGTTTGGTATAGTGGTTAAGTCCGCGGACTCTAATCTGGGAGAACCGGGTTTGATTCCCCACGCCTCCACTTGCACCTGGCTGGATGACCTTGGGCAAGCCATAGTTCTGACAAGAGCTGTCCTTGAAAGGGCAGTTCTCTCAGAGCTCTCTCAGCCCCACCTACCTCACAGGGTGTCTGTTGTGGGGAGGGGTGTCAGAACCCACAGCCAACACGAAGTACACGCATTCAGGAATGGTAATACTTTTATTGCAGAACTATAGATGCAGTAACATAGGCACTGTTAAGAATGGCGGCGGCCCCATGGGCATAATAGGATATAGGATATTCACAGGGCTATTTTTGGGCAGGAACGCACAGGAACGAATTTCCGACTGGCTCCCGAGTTGGCCACGTCCAGCAGGAACCTCATTAGCATAATAGGCCACACCCAACAGCAGAAACTCATTAGGGGAGTGTGGCCTAACATGCAAAGGAGTTCCTGCTACAAAAAAAAGCCCTGGGTTTTGACAACAAACAAGGTAAACAGAATAAGAAGCAAAAGGTGGGTGTGGCTGGATGACCACACTTCTGGCAACAAGGGGCTGCGGCTTAATATGCTAATGAAGCTGTGGTGTCAGGGGTGTGGCCTAATGTGCTATTGAGTTTCTGCTATTGGGTGTGGCCTATTATGCTAATGAGTTCCTGCTGGGCTTTTTCTACAAAAAGAGCCCTGGGACTCATATGCACCCCCCCCCCCAACAGCACTGGCCATTTAGGCACCCTCCCTCGCGCGGGATAAGGCTTAGAGACCGTTAGGTAGCTGAAGCTGAGAACGAACACTCTCCCACGGCACCTAGGGCAATCCCAGACACTACAACACCCTCCTGCACATCTTTATAGATAAGTGTTTTGGCACACAGCAGAGACAGCACAGAAAGGAATGCAGTAGCAATTAACCTGAAAGGAAAGCAGTAGCAATTAACCAGACACAGACCAACCTCCCCAACCTTCATGGCAGCATAGCTGACACACAGTTACAACCAGTTGCCAACCAGACCACTTTCAGGAAAGGCACTTCATGGGAGGGCATCTCTCTGACACATGGGCTGGGGTGGGTGGGGGGCGGTTGAACACAGAGGAAGAGACAGCAAGCCCAGAATCCTTAATCCCAAACTGCTCAGGGTCCGGTTTATTCCATTCCATCTGATTTAATACCACGGCGGTGCCATGAATCATTTCCAGCCGTTGTGTACATTTTACACCCCACTGAAAAGCCGGGCTGTATTTCTGCCGCTTTTGTAAAACGTCCGCACAATTTATACCCAGCGCTCTGCATTAAAACATTTGCGCTCCTCGTTCGGTGCTCTAGGATTTATGCCCGCTTTGTCTGACGTGGCGGGGAATGGGGCCTTGGACCCTGAAGCGATCCAAGGGCCCCAAAGAGGCATTTATGGTTATCGGTCATGATTTTGCCTCTCCCCCCGCCCCCGCAGTGATTTCGGACCAGAGGAGAGTCAGAAAAGGTCGTTCAAAAAAGAATTTCTCCCCCCCCCCCTCTCCTCAAGCTCCGCTATCAATGAATCTTTAAAGAGGACGGATAATTTCACAGAATCGAGGGTGCTTGTGAAGACGTTTAACTTTAAGAACTTCTGACAGCTTGTGAAATGAAGAAATGGGATGTTCCCCCCCCCCTCCATTTTCTTCTTCCCCTGAAGATGGAGAAAACACAAAACTGTCTCAGGAAGGGAAGAGGCATTTGGAAGAGTCCCTCGTGGGTCGAGGCCCAACCGGAACAATATGGAGCGGCTAATAAGCACAAGGCAAACCATCCCTGCGCTCGGCTCCGCAGGGGTGTAGCTGGCTTCAGGAGGTAAAAAGAACTCATTCCCCCCGTCTTAGCCTCTCAGGAGAGGGAGAGGGAAAACCTTGTTTATTATTTCTCTCTGACAGGCAAGAAAATTTTTACCTCAACATCACCGGGCAAGCTCCTTTTCTCAGATTGCATATCCATCTTGGAAATTGTATTTGGTTCACGCCGGTGCAAAGGAAGGCAGTCATACAGTTTTTTTGATGGGGGCGAGGGAATGGAGATATAGATGGAACACTCTGTCTGGGGCAGTGATGCTCTGTATTCTTGGTGCTTGGGGAGGCCACAGTGGGAGGGCTTCTGGAGTTCTGGGCCCGCTGGTGGACCTCCTGATGGCACCTGGGTTTTGGCCACTGGGTGACACAGAGTGTTGGACTGGATGGGCCACTGGCTTGATCCAACATGGCTTCTCTTACGTTTTTATATGGAGCAGAAGTCCATCAGTGGCTATTAGCCACAAGGTATAGATGGGACACTCTGTCTGGGGCAGTGATGCTCTATATTCTTGGTGCTAGGGGAGCAACAGCGGGAGAGCCTCTGGAGTTCTGGCCCCGCTGGTGGACCTCCTGGGTTTTGGCCACTGGGTGACACAGAGTTTTGGACTCGATGGGCCATTGGCCTGATCCAACAGGGCTTCTCTTATGCTCTTATGTCTGAGGCAGTGATGCTCTGTATTCTTGGTGCTTGGGGGACCACAGAGGGAGGGCTTCTGGAGTTCTGACCCAGCTGGTGGACCTCCTGTCAGCACCTGGGTTTTGGCCACTGTGTGACACAGAGTGTTGGACTGGAGGGGCCATTGTCCTGATCCAACACGGCTTCTCTTATGTTCTTATATGGAGCAGAGGTCCATCAGTGGCTATTAGCCACAAGGTATAGATGGAACAGGAACTGCGGTGGCTCAAGTGGTTAAGACGCTGAACTGCAGGCTGTGGAAGGTTGGTAGTTCAGCACTTCAAAACCCAGGGGTGCCGTATGACGGAGTGAGCTCCCGTCTCTAGTTCTAGCTCCTGCCAACCTAGCAGTTCGGAAGCAAGAAATTGCAAGTAGATAAATAGGTACCACTTCGGTGGGAAGGTCCATGCGCCTTGGTGTTTAGTCATGCCGGCCACATGACCATGGAAATGTCTTCGGACAGCGCAGGCTCTTCGGCTTTGAAACGGAGATGAGCACCGCAACCCCAGAGTCGGATTCGACTGGCTTTCGAGCAAGGGAACCTTTACCTTTACCTTTACCTATAGATGGAACACTCTGTCTGGGGCAGTGATGCCCTCTATTCTTGTTGCTTGGGGGGGGGCAGTGGCAGGGCTTCTGGAGTTCTGGCCCCGCTGCTGGACCTCCTGAGGGCACCTGGGATTTTGCCACTATGCGACACAGAGTGTTGGACAGGATGGGCCAGTGTCCTGATCCAACATGGCTTCTCTTATGTGCTCATGAGAGCCTCTGTCTGGTGTATCCTTCACCCAGAGCTGAGGCTTGGGTCAAGATAACTCAGATGCAGGCTGGCACAAAATCACATGAATACAGGAAGCTGCCTTATCCTGAATGAGACCCTGGCCCATCAAGAGCAGCTAGATTTGAGTCCAGTGGCACCTTCGAGAACAACAATATTTTATTTATTTATTTATTTATTTATTTATTTATACCTTCGATTTATATACCGCTCTGACCCCAAAGGGTCTCTAAGTGGTTTACATACAGGTTCAAATACCAGTTCCCTATCTAAGGCCACATAGTACACAGGGACGGGGCTGCCTACTGGCACCCAGGTGGCAGGGCTTGCTGTTCTCCGGCTTCTGGCTCCTTCTTCCAGGCGGTCTTCAGGTGTCGAGGCTCCATCTCTGGTGTCAGGAGTAGGTCTTCCAGTCTGGTGGCTTCCTCCGGCAGGCCCGTCCTGGTGTGCGGTTAGTGACAGCTACAGCTCCGGCTAACATCCATTTCCGGCTCCACCGCACCTGCGCCACACGTCACCGTGCCTTTCGCGCCTCCACCTCCGCCTCCATCGGATTCCACCACTCGGTGTTGCGCTCACTGGCCACCAGGGCTTGCCTCGGCAACCTCGCCGCCGCTCCGCTGCTTCGCCACTCCACTGCCGTTGCCTCCACCACACAGGAGGAGGGTGCCCCCTGCCACCTAAGGGCAGGGTACCCATTTATCTACTTGCCATATTTACTGCTTTTGAACCGCTGGGTGGGCGGGAGCTGGGACTAGGGCCGGGAGCACACCCCGGCCGCGGTGGGTCTCGAACAGCTGTAATGGCTGTTTCTTGATGCTATAGCAAGCGTTTTACTGCTCCCTCCTTTCAACAACCTTTCGGGGTTGAAGCTTTTGAGAGTCTAAGCTCCATCAGACACAATCTGATGACGGGAACTTTAGCTCTTGGAAGCTCGTGCCCTGACAATTCTGTTGGTCTCTAAGAAGCTACTGGTCTCGAATCTAACTGTTCTACTACAGACCAACATGGCTACCCTCGGAAACTGGTCCATCGAGGTCACTGTTGTCTACTCGGACTGGCAGAAGTTCTCCAGGGTCTCAGGCGGAAGTCTTTCCCATCACCTCCCATCTGATCTTCTTAATTGGAAATGCCGAGGATTGAACCTGGGACCTTCTGTATGCCAAGCAGATGCTCTACCACTGAGCCATGGCCCCCCTCCATTCAGAGAAGGTTTCCCTTTGCCCTTCATTGGTGGAAGGCAATGTTGCATGTGAAAAGCTCTCCTCTGATGTGAAAGGGGGAGACCCCGTGCCAAGCGGGGAGTGCTGTTTGTGCATGACCTTCTGACTGGACTGCAATAATCATGGTAACATCATGTTCTTTGTGTGCATCGTGTTCTCTGTGCACACGTGGCATTTGGACTTGCATGCCTCCACATGCACATCTGTGGATTTTGAAAGTGGCAGCAGCAGGGGCACGCGTGGACAGCTAGCAGCGTGGACAGCATCTGGCCAATGATTGCAAAGGAGTGGAGGTTTGGGGCATTCCTCTGTTCGAAGGAAGAGGGGAGCAGATAGACGTACCTGACAAAATCAGGGACCTTTGGGACCTGTGGAGGAAGAAGAAGAAGAAGAGGAAGAAGAAGAGGAAGGAGAAGAAGGAGAAGGAGAAGGAGAAGAAGAAGGAGAAGAAGAAGAAGAGATTGGATTTATACCCCACCCTTCACTACCCAAAGGAGTCTCAGAGCAGCTTACGAACTCCTTTCATTCAGGGATTTCCATGACAAAAGGTAGCCCCTTAAAACCACAGTCCAAAAGCTCCAGCAAAAGAATTAAAAGGAGGATCCAATTATGTGTCTCAATAAAATGCACAGCAAAGTATTTGTTTCCTAAAATCTGGCGAAACAAAATGTACTTTAGTCAGACACTTAAAACGTGAAACAACGTAGCCGCGGTGGCCATGCAGGGGAGGATATTCCAAAAATTGTGATGTCATGAGAGAGAGAGAGAGAGAGAGAGAGAGAGAGAGAGAGAGAGAGAGAGAGAGAGAGAGAGAGATCTCCTCTTTATTCACACAGTCCTCCCCAACTTAAAGAGAGTGCTCATAAGCACCTTCCCTATGAAGAGAGGCTGAAGAGTCTGTGACTTTACAGTTTAGAAAAGAGACGGCTACGAGCATAGATGGCTTCAAGAGGGAATTCGATAAGCATATGGAGCAGAAGTCTATCAGTGGCTATTAGCCACAAGGTGTAGATAGCCAAATGTTATAAAAATGTCTCAGGAAATTGCTGGAGATGTAAAAAAAAAAATTGAATCATATTACCACATATGGTGGAGATGTGAAAAGATCTACAAATTTTGGAAAGCTATCAAAAAAAGCAATAGTAGAGATAACTGAAATAGAATTGAAGTTGGAGCCAGAAATAGACTTACTTAACATGTTACCAGACGGGATTAAATATAATGATTTATGTTTGATATTATATATACTTACTACTTCTAGAATTCTTATAGCGAAATGTTGGAAGTCAGATATAATACAAGATAGAGAAGAATTAATTATGAAAATTATGGAACTAAAAGAAATGGATAAAGTGAATATGATATTGTCAGGAAAAGACGAAAAGCCGTTTCAAAAAAGATGGCAAAAGATGGATACCTGGATGGAAAGCAGTGTATAAATGTATACTCCAAAAAAATGTTGTATAAGAATATATATTTTTGTTATTGTATGTTGTTTTTGTTTGTTAATGAAAATGATAAATAAATTATATATAAAAAATAGATAGATGCCTCAGATTTCTCAGATGAAGAGCTACCTGCTGGCCCTCAGCCGGAGAATAATAAGAGATCAGGTTCAGTACAGGTGGAACACTGCACTGGAGTGGTAGAGAACTGCGGTGGAGCACTGCATTGGACCACTCCCCAGCCAAAGCATTATGGATCATAAGAGTGGGAGGATCCCTATCTGATAAGGAGGCCAGTTCCAAGTTGGGAAATACCTGGAGATTTGGGGGTGGAGCCTGAGCAGGGCAGGGTTAGGGAAGAGAAGGACTTCAGTGGGGTAGAATGCCAGAGACTACCTTCCAAAGAGGCAATTGTAGAGTTACAAACTCCAGGTTGACAAATTTCTGGAGATTTGGAGGTGGAGCCAGGGGAGGACAGGAAGGGAACTCAGTGGGGATATGAAGCCATAGAGTCCACCCTCCAACACAGCCATTTTCTCCAAGGGAACTAATCTCTGTTGCCTGTTGTAATCCTCTGTTGTAATCCTCGGAGATCTTCAGCCACCTGGAAGCTGGCAAGCCTGCTGTCTGATGCTGCTACCAATCAGAGCAGAAATTCTAGGCCACGTGGAGGTGTTCTCTGGCTCAGGGGACAGAAGCGTTCTCTGCGGAGCAAACAGGCCCTGCCTCTGATGTTCACTCTAGCACTCTAGCGCTAAGAGGAAAGAGAGTTCTTGCAAGAGTCCTGCAGGCAAGCATAAAAGCACAATTATTTCCATGACCATTAACATTCTAAAATTCATTTCCATTCGCCTGCTGGCGTGCGACGCCCAAAGCCGGTGCCAACACAAATAGAATCAAGGTCAGTGTTTCTATGAGTATGCATACGCGCAAGGAGTCGGTTAAGTGGTCAAACAGGGGACTGTATTCAGCCCCAGGAGTTCTGGAAGATTTCATCAGAGGGATTCTAGAGGATGTGAAATGCTTCCAAGTTGGGGGCGGGGCGGTGGGGGTGGAGAGATGCATTTCCCTTGCTTCGAAATGCAAAAGCCAAAACGCCTCTTCAGTGAATGTTGCTCTCCCAACAACTGTAGGAAATAAAGCAAAGGATCCCCAACTGAACAGCCGGGCTTGCTTTTCATTGCTCAAGGATTTGGTTGGTTCATCCTGGGTGGAAGTAGGGATGCCACCCTCCAGGTGAGACCTGGGGATCCCTCGGAATTACAGGTAATCTCTAGAGTACAGAGATCAGTTTCCGTAGAGAAAGTGGGTGCTTTGGAGGGTGGACTCTATGACATCATACCCCACTGAGGTCCCTGTCCTCCCCAGGCTCCATCCCCAAATCTCCAGGAGTTTCCCGACCGGGATCTAACAACCTACCTCCATCCCGTGCCAGTGGCCAGAGGGGAGCTGGCAACCCTAGGTGAAAGAAAGCATTTAAAAGCCTTAATGATTTCTAAGATTGCTAAGTTGTTCTCAGACCTGCAGCCAGAGAACCTCAGAACCAAGTTTGCACATAGTTAAGGAATTAAAGGCCAAGATGGAAGATTTCCAGCTCGGTGTAGTGGGTAAATATTAGGGGACTCTAATCGGGAGAACTGGGTTTGATTCCCCACTCCTCCTCCATATGCAGCCTTCTGGGTGACCTTGGGTCTGTCACAGTTCTCTCAGAGCTCTCTCAGCCCTACCTACCTCACAGGGTGTCTGTTGTGGGGAGGGGAAGGGAAGGCAATTGTAAGCCTCTCCGAGACTCCTTAAGGTAGTGAAGAGTAGGGTATAAAACCAACTCTTCTCCTTCTTCTTCTTCTTCTTCTTCTTCTTCTTCTTCTTCTTCTTCTTCTTCTTCTTCTTCTTCTTCTTCGTCTTCGTCTTCGTCTTCTTCTTCTTGCCAACAGGCAGAGAAGAGAAGGGATGCTAACTTGCTATTAGGCTGGACAAAGTTGGAAAGCTGGATGGGGGTAAGAGAGAAGTTGACAAGCTCGAGCGTGTCCAGAAGAGGGCAATCAGGATGGTGAGAGGGTTGGAATCCAAGTCTTATGAGGAAAGGCTGAAAGAGTTCGGTATGTTTAGCCTGGGAAAGAGAAGGCTTAGAGGGGACATGATTGCAGTCTTCAAGTATTTGTAGGGCTGTCATGTGGAAGATGGAGCAGATCTCTTCTCTCTTGCTCCAGATTGCAAGATCTAATGGGTGGAAACGGCAAGGGAGTTGTTACCGACTAAATATCAGGAGAAACTTCCTAACTGTAAGAGTGGTTGAGCAGTGGAACAGTCTGCCTCCGGAGGTGGTGGATGCTCCTCCGTTGGATGTTTTCATCTTTCGGGTATGTTGTAGGTATGTAGGGCTATCTTTTGGCTATGCTCCTACAGAGTGCAGGGGGTTGGACTAGATGACCTGCAAGATCCCTTCCAAATCTAACATTCTATGATTCTATGACTTCAACTTGCTAGAGCTCCAAGCCCTGGTAAGAGAGAGAACAAAAGAGGCCCTATATAAGATGAAACAGAAGGCAAGGAAGGGCTAAGGAGGCTCAACATCTAACAGATGAGAGGGTGAGGCCCACTGCCAAAGGTACCCCAGCCCAATGAGAGAATCCTCTTAACCCTTTCCCTCCCAGATCCTCTTGAATACATGAAGCTGCCTTATACTGAAACAGACTCTCGGGCTATCGAAGTCAGTATAGTCTAAGACTGGCAGCATCTTTCCAGGATCTCAGGCAGAGGTCTTTCACATCACTTACGGCCACATCCATTTAACTGGAGTTGCCGAGGATTGAACCCGGGAACTTCTGCACACTAAGCAAATGAACCACAGAGCCACGGCCCCTCTTGCATGCAGGGCTCATTTTGTAGCTGGAACTCCTTTGCATATTAGGTGACACACCCCTAATGTAGCCAATCCTCCAAAAGCTTACAGAGCTCTTCTTACCGGGGCTACTGTAAACTCTTGGAGGATTGGCTACATTAGGGGCGTGTCGCCTAATATGCAAAGTTGTTCCTGCTACAAAAAGAGCCCTCAATATCCAACACTTTTTTTCCCCCAATGCCATTCTTTTGTCCTGAAAAAGCTCTTAGACCTGTTGTTTGTCTTGCTGGGGAAACTTAACACATAGCCCATCGATACATGCAAGCCTCTCCATGGGGAAAATAGCAGCTCCCCACAGCCAATTGAGGTCAGGGAACTGGCAGAGGGGCAGGAGGCTGAAGCCCCCTTTCTTGTGCAGCAGTTCTGATTTCCGCGGGGAACACCCCGGGGAAATCGGCTGGACAGGTTCCGAGGCAAATCCATAAATACTGTACATGGAGTTAGGCCTTACCTAGATGGGACTGGAGATGAAGTCACCTAACATATTTGCATGCCCTTTATGTGACCATTTGCCAAGGGAAAAAGAGTGTGCTATCATTATTAATGTAAAGCAATCTGAGTCATAAATCTAATCGGTAGCAAACGTGGTGTAATCCCTAATGGGATTATGAAAGAAAAGGGTCTTTGGTGAATTATTTTGGCAGAACGGAAGAGAACATAACACGTGCTGTCATACTTTTAAAAAGCCAGCCAAGAAACTGAGCAGATCCATATCAGGATAATCGTAAATTTGTAACAAAATGGTCACCCATAATTAGACAAAACTACTCAGGGCACTAACTCCTTGGGCTCTTTATGTAGCAGGAACTCCTTTGCATATTAGGCAACACACCCCTAATGTAGCCAATTCTTCAAGAGCTTACAGTAGCCCCTGTAAGAAGAGCTCTGTAAGCTCTTGGAGAATTGGCTACATTAGGGGTGTGTGGCCTAATATGCAAAGGAGTTCCTGCTACAAAAAGAGCCCTAAATAAATATTTATGCAATTTTAATAGAAGTGATGGGTTATCTACATTAAGCATGTCATAGTGTTAGCCCATAGTTTTTAAAGTTTTTGTTTCGTTAAGACTATTTTGTATTTTATAATGTTGTAGTTGTTGTCTACATATTGTAATTTGTCCAACTGTGTAAATATATATTATTATGAAAGAAATATATTATGAAAGAAAAGGGTCTTTGGTGAATTATTTTGGCAGAACAAAAGAGAACATAATGTGCTGTCATACTTTTAAAAAGCCGGCCATACATGTATGTATGTATGAAGAGAAGAAGAAGAGAAGAGACTGGATTTATACCCCGCCCTTCACTCGGAGTCTCAGAGCGGTTTACAAACTCCTTACCCTTCCCCTCCCCACAACAGACACCCTGTGAGGTGGGTGGGGCTGAGAGAACTCTGACACAAACTGCTCTTTTTCAAGGACAGCTATGCCAGAGCTTGTGACTGACCCAAGGTCACATCAGCCGGTGCAAGTGGAGGAGTGGGGAATCAAACCCGGTTCTCCCAGATTAGAGTCCGCGCACTTAACCACTACACCAAACTGGCTCTCGTATGTATGTATGTATGTATGTATGTATGTATGTATGTATGTATGTATGTATACCTGAACAATCTTTGCTCAGCTCTGGAAACAAAACAGAACACTTCTTCATAAAATGCATCATTAATACCTAATTCAACAACTTTATTTGTTGCAATCACAGATCAGCCAAGATTGACACACAGGCAGAGTTGTCAGCACATCTATAGGCAATAAAAATTTCAGAGCCACGTGATAGGCTGATTTCAATAGCACAGACATAATTAATAGAAAGACATAACCAGCCGTTTCCTTGTTAAACATGACAAAGTGCAAAGTTTTAAAGGTGGTCTCATTACAGCAATCCGATAGGAGGATGGAAATATATAATTAATCAAGTCTGCCTGAAAAATGTGATAAGATTATATAGAAACATAGAAATACAGATCTGGCAGGGGTTCCCAGGGTCACCTGGTCCAATACCCTGCACAAGGTATGAGAACATAAGAACATCAGAAGAACCCTGCTGGTTCAGACCAGTGGTCCATCTAGTTGAGCATCCTGTCTCATGCTGAGGCCAACTAGTTCCTCTGGAGGGCCAACAGCAAGGCAGAGAGGCTGAGGCCTTCATAAGAACATCATCAGAAGAGCCCTGCTGGATCAGACCAGTGAGGGTCCATCGAGTCCAGCATCCTGCCTCACACAGTGGCCAACCAGTTCCTCTGGAGGGCCAACAACAGGGCAGAGAGGCCGAGGTCTTCATAAAAACATCAGAAGAGCCCTGCTGGATCAGACCAGTGGTCCATCTAGTCAAGCATCCTGTCTCATGCTGAGGCCAACTAGTTCCTCTGGAGGGCCAACAGCAAGGCAGAGAGGCTGAGGCCTTCATAAGAACATCATCAGAAGAGCCCTGCTGGATCAGACCAGTGAGGGTCCATCTAGTCCAGCATCCTGCCTCACACAGTGGCCAACCAGTTCCTCTGGAGGGCCAGCCACAAGGCATAGAACTGGCTGCCTGCCACTTTCAGAGGAAGAAAAAAACCCCACACTTTTAAAACTGAGATTAGAGGGAGGGGGGTTTCTCTACACAGTCATAAGAACATAAGAACATAAGAGAAGCCATAAGGCTGTTCGAGTCCCACCGCAGCTGGGGGGAGCTCCCGGTCCTTGTCCCAGCTCCCGCCCACCCAGCGGTTCGAAAGCCCTTAGGTAAGTAGATAAATGGGTACCCACTCCTAGGAGCGGGGGGCACCTTCCTTCCTTGGAGTGCAGCGGTGGCGGCAGTTGAGCAGTGGAGGCAGACGACGAGCGGTGATCCGACTAACATGGCGGCGGTCCGGCGGCACAGCGGCAAGTGACCCGGGCGGAGATTGGTCCAGGAAACGTGGCGACGCAACGACATGGCACGGTCGTAGCCAATGGATGGAGACCAGCTGCTGCAGTCATCCCACAGCCGCGTGCCAAGGGGACCACTCCAGAAGGAGTCGCTGTGAAAAAGAAAGACCTTCGCCGAGACACCGATGCCTGGAAAATAGAAAGTACCCACCATGGAAAAAGAACAACAGAGGAAGATCACTGCTGCTTAGGTGCCTGGTAGGCTTTCACCCTTCCCCTTGCACTGTGGCCCTAGTTAGGTGATTTAAATGTCTGTGCCTGAGACCCAGGAGAGCTGCTGCCAGTCTGAGTAGACAATACTGATCTTGATGGACCAATGGTCTGATTTAGGGTTGCCAGGCCCCACCTCCCCACCACCGCTAGCAAGGGGGGGATCTTACCCCCCAAAAGAGGGAAATCTATCCGATGTGCAGCTACGTGCCTAGGTCACTGCCCATGTGACCCAGAAGTGACATCATCACATCTAGGACGTTGGGGCAACGCTCTGCTATTTGAGCAAAAACTCTGTGGTAGAAGCTGAATTTACCATAGTTTTTGCCCAAATACCAGAATGTTGCCCCAATGTACTGGGCATGATGATGGCACTTCCAGGTCATGTGGGTAGTGATGTAGACAAGTTGTTGTACATGAGATGGGCCTCCCTGCTGCTCCTACTAAGTCCCCCCCCCACTGGTTGCCAGGACAGAAGAAGAAGAAGAAGAAGAAGAAGAAGAAGAAGAAGAAGAAGAAGAAGAAGAAGAAGAAGAAGAAGAAGAGTTCTGACCCTGGTGGTGGACCTCTCTTGATGGCCCCTGGGTTTTGGCCACTGTGTGACACAAAGTGTTGGACTGGATGGGCCATTGGCCTGATCCAACATGGCTTCTCTTATGTTCTTAAGAAGAAGAGGAGGAGGAGAAGGAGGAGGAGGAAATTGGATTTATACCCTGCTCTTCACTATCTGAAGGAGTCTCAGACCAGCTTACAATGTCCTTTCCCTCCCCCTCCCCACAACAGAGACCCTGTGAGGTAGGTGGGGCTGAGAGAGCTCTTTCGAGGACTTCTCGTGATGGAACCTGTAACTGACCCAAGGTCACACCAGCAGCTGCATGTGAAGAAGTGGGGAATCAAACCGGGTTCTCCCAGATTAGAGTCCACGCTCCTAACCCCTACACTGAACTAGGACCTGTCAACCCTAGTCTGATTCAGTGTAAGGTAGCTTCACGTGTGTTCATATGTGTTCATCGAGCCTCCAGGGAAAAGGAAGGCATTTGTCCCCTGCCATTTTTAAAAGAATGTTGCGTCCAGAGTGCTGAAGTTGATAGGTTTGGTGCCTCGCAGGCCTGGCGTGGTGGCTCCACCAATGACCTGGCTGGGAACAGAACTGTGGCTCTCAGGTTCCCTGCCAGGAGCCGAATTGGAGCCTGCTCCCGGGCTCGTTTGCTCACGCCTTCCTCCAGTGGCCCACACAGAGCCGATGCCGGTGGCAACCGCTGGCAGCGCCCCACCCTGCCTCTGATCCCAGCTAGAGGGCGCTGCCCTGGATTCCGGCTGCTCAGCCTCTCTGCAGCCTCTCCGCGGAGAACAGGGGCCTTGTTCCGTGGCTCTCTTTGAAGCCGGGGACTGGAATCTGTTCGGAGTTGAGAGAGCGGCAGGAGGGCGGGAGAGACGCAAGCTCTGGAGAAGGAGGAGGAATCTTACTGCCAATCTGGGAAGGGATACAGGTTGACACGGAGGGTTGTTGGGGTAGGGTTGCCAACTCCAGGATGGGGAATTCCTGGAGGTTTGGGGGTGGGGCCCAGGGAAGGCGTGGCTTGGGAGGGGAGGGACTTCAGCAGGGTATAATGTAGAGTTGCCAGGCGTCACGCGCGGTGTCGGCCCTGGGTGAGGCGAACCCTGAAGCCGTGTTGAAAAGGGGGAGGGAGGAAGCGAATGCCTCAGGTGTAGAAGCACTGGCGGTTCCGTCACTCACCCAGCTGACTTCTTGGACAGACCTTTCTTTCTCTCTCTCTCTATGCGCTTCAGATCAGTCTTCCAAATCCTCCCCGGCACTCTTTAGTTTCCTCCCTTATATACCTCTTCCTCCCCCCTTTGTGACACCCCTTCCCGTGATTAAGTATCCTCAGGGCTTTTTTTGTAGAAAAAGCCCAGCGGGAACTCATTAGCCTAATAGGCCACACCCAACAGCAGGAACTTATTAGCATATTAGGCCACACCCCTGACAGCACAGCTCATTTGCATATTAGGCCACACCTCCCATGCTACCAGAAGTGTGGTCATCCAGCCACACCTACCTTTTGCTTCTTATTCTCTTTACCTTGTTTGTTGTCAAAACCCAGGGCCTTTTTTTGTAGCAGGAACTCCTTTGCATGCTAGGACACACACCCCTAATGTAGCCAGTTCTAATGAGTTTCTGCTGTTAGGTGTGGCCTATTATGCTAATGGTTTCCTGCTGGGCATGGCCAACTCAGGAGCCAGCCGGAACTCCGTTCCTGTGCGCTCCTGCCCAAAAATAGCCCTGAGTATCCTACAGGTGCTATCACCAGTCCATCACTGTGTTGTCCTATCCCGGGTGACTTCCGCTCTTAGGCCCTCCCTTCCTGTATAACCAGTGCTGTGTTATGGGAGGTAGTGCCCACTTCCGGTTTGGGCCCCACGTCGGCGTTGGTGTTGTCAGCATTCCTTTGAGGTAAGGCTGGGGCTCGCCACCTGTCCCGCTCCTTCAACCTAGCCCTCCCGCCTTCGCGTCTCATGCCTGTCTCACCTCGACTCTTCCAACCTCAGTGTGTGTGCTGGGGGAGGGGTTCGGTGTTTTGGGGTCTTCCAAGCCCACCCTTCCTCACTGGGACTTGCGTAGAGATCGGCGCTGGTAGCGCCAGTCCCGCAACAGGTCTTCCTTGGCCACTGGCATGGGGTAAGAGAGTTGGGTTCAGTGTTCCCTCTAAGCTGAGTTAGCGTGAGCTAGCCCACAGTTGCTTAGCCTCCGGCTCACACATTTTTGCCGTAGCTCAGGAAGGATAGCTCCTGAGCAAACTAACTGATGCAGTAGCCAAATTGCTTGCTTACAACTTTAATACTAGTAGCTCACAAAGTGGAATTTTTGCTCACAAGCAGGGGTCATTTCCTGCGGGAGCGCACTGGAGCGGAGCTCCGGCAGTAAGGAGCCCAGGGGGCGGGCACATGCAACAAGCCCCGCCCCCTCCTCTCAGCTGCTTTCAGTTGGGCCACAAGGAGCAAGAAGCAGCCAGGTACGTTGCAGAGCGCCCCCCCACCACCTTCAGGTACAAGCTCTTCCTCCTCTGTGAGGGCAGATCTGTGCGTTCCCCCCACCCCCACAGCTAGCAATCCAAAACAGTCCAGTAGCACCTTTAAGACCAAGTTTTATTCAGGTACAAGCTCTCCATCTCCTGCGAGGACAGAACTGCACGCCCCCCCCCCAATAGCTAGCAATCCAAAACAGTCCAGTGGAGCCTGAGCGGTGGGTGTTGCCTTCTGACACATTTCCGGTGATATCAGAGGGTGTGGCATATGCAAATAAGTGATGCAAATGAGTTATGCTAATGAGCTGCTGCACCTCTTTTTCTACGAAATGACCCCTGGTCATCCAGCAAGCGTCCCGCACCCGTCGCCAACCCGTCTTGCACCGCCGAAGATGTGGAGTTTAAAAATACCTGGGAAAGTTCAGTAGCAAGCAGTCGTGCGACGGGCTGCAGACAGATTTCCCCGTCTGATCGCTCCGGCGTGCTCCCATTGCGTCACTGATCCCTTGTTGCAGCGTGCCGGAAACACGCGGCAGAGGGAAAAAATGGATTCACCCACCCAGGGCTCTTTTTGTAGAAAAAGCCCGGCAGGAACTCATTAGCATAATAAGCCACACCCAACAGCAGAAACTCATTAGCATATTGGGCCACCCCCCCGACAGCACGGCTCATTAGCATATTAGGCCGCACCCCCATGTTACCAGAAGTGTGGTCATCCAGCCACACCCACCGTTTGCTTGTTATTCTGTTTACCTTGTTTGTGGTCAAAACCCAGGGCCTTTTTTTGTAGCAGGAACTCCTTTGCATGTTAGGCCACACACCCCTAATGTAGCCAATCCTAATGAGTTCCTGCTGTTGGGTGTGGCCTATTATGCTAATGAGTTCCTGCTGGGCATGGCCAACTTGGGAGCCAGCCGGAACTCCGTTCCTGTGCGTTCCTGCCCCCAAAATAGCCCTGCACCCACCACTGCATCTGATCGCACAGTGGCAGGTCAAATTACTCCGGCGCAAATAGCCACGCTTCCCCCTCCCGCGTCATCTGGCACGTGTGATCGCAGCTGTTGTAAGACTTTGTAATAAATGTTCCCATGTTTATTTAACATGTGATTTAAAATCACAAGTATACATTTGAGGCCCCTAGGGTTGCCTCAGATTCTATGACTGGGCAAAACTCTGCCATAGTAACAAAATATCCCAATAGTTGAATGGGAGACCACCAAGAAAGTCCAGGGTCACTACAGAGGAACAGGTACGGCAAACCACTTTTGTTCATCTCTTGCCTTCAAATCCCTACAGGGTAACCATGGTTGGCTTTGATTTGAAGGCACTTTCCACAGCAACGTTTGTCCATATAGAAAAGGGCCGAGTGGCATTTGTAATGCAGATGAACCTTTGGCCTGCCTCCCTTTGCATTACAATCTCTGATCAAGCCAGAGCTTTAGTTCTCAGAGCAAAATTCTGTCTCCCAGCTTCTTCACGAAAGGATGCCATATGCAGACGTACGGATCTGTGCTGGAGGCAGCGTGACGTTCCAAACTGGAATGTGGTATAAGTTAAGTTATGCGATTTACTTCACCGCTTATGGTTGCAATTCCGCATGAACGGGTGATGACATTTTCAAACTATAGCATGAAGAGGAGAGGTGAAAACAAGCCCACAAATTATTGCGGGGGGCAAAGGCTGACTCCAAAAGAAGGAATCCATTTGGCCGAGGGGGCTCTCTACGTGACGAAGTTTAAGGAGTTCTAGTGAACGAAAGCAGACGACGGTTTTTTCCCAGTGACGAGAAACCAAGAGGGTAACTGGTTTCGACATCAAACAAGAGACCCGGGGGGGGGGGCGCACAGAAAGAAGTGGATCTGTTTTGCCGAGAGAAAAGGAGAGAAATGTTGGATCCCCAAGCATCGAGAATAAATCCACGTTTTCAAGAAAAGCAAAATTTATTTCAAAGCGTTGAAGACATACTCAAACACGTTCTTTGTTAGAACTGGGGATACACGGTTAGGTCAAGCATAATAAAGGAACTTCAAACAGATACAGATCCAATGAATAACTTTCCCGCTGGCGGGCTAAGGAAACGGTTGCGCGCCCAGTCTATGGGAACCAGGCAAAACATCAGACAAAACACAGGTGCAGCAGTCATGAGAAAAGCAATAGGCAAGCATTGCAGTATCTTCTCCCCCACACAACCTCCAGCAGTTATCTTTTGCATTCCAACGCAGGAGCAGGATGATAGAAACCAACAGGGAAAGGATATGTACACAGAGGTCACAGAAAACAGAATGGCAGCTTGCTGACATACTGCCCCCCTTAAAATACACTTATAACACACCTCCCGGGTCGGGCGGGAGAACTCCCGGGCTGGGCGGGAGACCTCCCGGTTTGTCCGGGAACCTTCTGTGGAAACTACGGATCAGGTAAGGGGCCCGAATATCCCCTTCTTCCACCCATTCGCGGTGCTGGGGACCGAAATCAACCCATTCGATAAGATACCAGAGTTTACCACGTTTCAC